>NC_135497.1:241887658-242050158 GCF_052857255.1 Amblyomma americanum
GTCAGGCATTACATTAATAGGCTAATGAATGGATCAATCTGATTATGAAATCTATCATTCAAATGATTCATTCAATCAAATGACTGATCGATCGATCAACTGATAAACAAATTACATCAATAATTGGATCTACGAATCAGTCAGTAAATCAGCCAAATGATTGATGAATCGGTCAATTGAAAAACATCAAATAATATTATATGATCGACCGATCAATTAATCAACCACTAAGTCAATCAAGCTAATGATTAATTAACAAATTGATCACTAAGTCTATTTAATTAACCAATCATATCATTAATTCAGTCAATTGATCAAATGATTAACATATATCAATCATTCGACCAATCATCAGTCAACCATCCAAATAATTTATTAGATCCTCAATTCATTGATCATTTGGTCAATTTATCAAGCTATCACATTAATTCAGTCAATTAATCGGCAATCATGGACTGATTCAATCAATCGATGGTATATTGCTAATGAATGAATCAACCAATCAAATTAATAATCACTTGGTCAATTGCTCGCACATAAAAATTAATAAATGACTCAGTCACTCAGTCAGTAGATCTATAGATTAAGGAATTTAGCAATCATTTTATCAAATAAATCAGTCAGATCATTAAATCAATCGATCGATCAATGAGCCCCACCGCAGTAGTCCAATCGTTAGGGCACTCAACCGCTGGACCCGGAGACAGGTACTTGATCCCGGCCGCGGTTCAATGGAAGCGAAGCAAATGGAGCCCGTGTACTTCGTGATGCCAGGGCACGTTAAGGAAAAGCAGATGGTCGATATTAATCCGAAACTTTTCACGACACCACCCCATTCCTCATAGCCTACGTCGCTCTGTGGCCAGAGGGCCACGATGAACACATCTTTTGGGACTGCCTCGCAGACCCACCGCCCGAAGAATTCCAGAAGCTTATAATCTCCCAAAAGCAGGGCACCTTGCTAGCCAGCTCTAATTCGGATGTGCAGTCGTCCACAGACGTCTTTAGAGCGCTTGAAATCCTTTCCGGCTGCGCTCCGCAGCGCACAGAGCGCAGACGGTGCGGATTTTCAGCGGTCTAGACAGGTATGCGAACATCTGTACAAGTCCGGGTCACAGCACCAGCCCAAGAGGTCGCGTTCAGCACTGACTGAGGGCCATCTCGTGGGGTGGATAGAACCGATCAATCCCGGTACCGATATTAAAGTTTTCTGACTGACTGACTGACTGGGGCGTTAAACCCCGTGTGCTAAGAAGGGGAGAAAGATGGACAATTTTGTTATAATGCATGGGTGAAAAGGCGTAAAAAGACAAACGGACAAAGAAAAAAACACAAGGACAAGGACAACCATCCCTATATACTAAATCGCGCAACAATCAATCAGTCAACCAGTATATCGATCGCCCAATCAATCATTGCAATCGGGCAATGAATCGACAAATCGTTCGTCATATTGATGAGTCAAATAAATCGGTGATGATTAAATAAGTTATTCACTTAATGAATTAGAAAATAAACCAAATCACAATATTCAACAAGTTAGTCTTGTCGCAATCTGCCCAAACGTTAATATTAGTTCGCGAACTAATACAGAACATGGGCAAACTTTCTGAATAAACAAAATCATGCCTGCCCGGCGCGCCAAACATGGCGCCCTCTAATCCTCAAGCCGCATTTCAAGAAGAATGGCTGTCACTTCACCTCGCTGGAGCGGAGGATGTTTCGTGCCACGCGACCCCTCACTTACACGCGCACCTGAGCGGGCGCTATTGAAATACCGTCACAAGCAATCGAGCACCTGCGCGAGTGAGCGCCAATAAGAAGCGCGCAAAGGCGTCAAACCAGCAACAACACGTCGCGGACACCGTAAAGATAGGCTTAGCACGACCCGGTCCCGGTGACTTTGACTGCCCGTGGAGGACGAAAAAGTAGGTCAACATGGCGGCTCTCCGCCCAGCACCACTTACCGCGAGGCTTGGCTCTCTCTGCCTTCTCACCCTTTGGGGTGTTGGTGGGCTTGAAGTCGTCCATCATCCCCGAGTCTCCAAAACAAGAGAAAAAATGCGCACTGTTAATCGGGGCATCAAATCGGAAACGCATCTTCGACCAACCGTCGCTTACCAGAGTCCGTCGCGTTATCCAGAGACTCCCCGTAAGCAAACGATAGGTTGGTATCTTTCCTCCATTCTCTCTCTCCTCCGCGTACGCTTTTGTTTGTTCTTTCTTTTTAATCGTCTGGTTTGCACGTCTTTGCAGACATCTTGCATTCTCTTTCCCTCTTCCGCGCGTGTGCAACTCTCGCTCATTAACGTCCGAGCGCGATCGGGAGGAATTAAACTAATAACACACAAAAGAAAAGACAGTCTTGATGGTGGACACCTTTGTCAGCGCGAAGGAGCTATGACCATATTTGGTATTGGCGACGGACGCTGATTTCATTGGCCTGCGTTTTGTTCTGTGCATCATGAACGGGGTTTTATGAGATTAGCTTTACGACAGTTTGGAAACCGGCGATTGTTTATATTAGTATTACACTTTGATAAAAAGAAATAGCGTTTCTCAGCGTCATGATGTCTTTGTGGGTCGTAAAATAAGTAAAGGATATCGACGAAGCCTAATAAAAAAAAGTCGCGGAATAAAATTTTGATACCCTGCGTCTACAGGATCGTGTGGCAATGACGGCTGTATTTTCGAAGCAAAATAAAAAAGGACAATTACTGCTTTTTTTATGAACCACGAAAGAAGGCAGTTAATTTGCGCTTTGAAGTGGCAATATTATCTCTCAAACAACAAAACAGCGCAGCTGACCGGCAAAGGTGGTTCCGGGGAATCATTGCAGCCGCTTCTCGGTCAGCCTGTCGTAAGAGGGGCTGCATTTCATGTTATCTTCCGGCTTAAATGAAGGTGTTTTGCTATTAATACCTCACAAGATTAAGACACGCGGCACTGTAGTAGATAATCTGCGATCATACTTGGTTCTTGATGTGTCCTGCGGAAATACATGGACAGGGATACACAAAATTCGCGGCATTGAGATGTCGCCTGACATCATCGCCATGAAATAACGCTGAAAATGTGAATAGAGGGTGAAACAGTATTTATTATCAAGAACTCATTGACCGCTGGCGGCTGGGCCTCAGTGGCACCCCCGTGGAGGAGTGATGGATGGCTTTGCTTAACAGCTTGGATGCCAGTGCCGGTTTTTCTTTTTGAGCTTGGTTTTTTTTTCAACCATTATGAGATGAGTGCACAAATTTTTATTTCCTGAAAGAACAGAAAGTGTTCCGCTTGCTGGCCCCTTGTGTGGTGGCTTTTTGTTCAATTCAGGCGATTTCTTCTGGGCTGTGCAGGCATGAAAGTCGTCATGGTGGTTCTCGAAGCTTCGGAGTGTACCAGAATCTCCGCCAGCTACTCTTTATGATTAAGTTGACTCGAGGCACAAAATGTATTTAGTCAAAACTGGGGCTACGCCCTTGGCGGTCGTATCAGATACCGCAGCAGGAGCACATGTGGCTTTCTTGCTTCGCTTCCGTGTAGAAAGCTGCTGCTCTGAAGTTGCTATTTTGAGGGCGCTGGGTTCAAGCTGCCAGGTGCGTCTACATCGGCTCGCAAGCACCTTGGAGCGGCCATTCATAGAGAAGGAGGCGCGCTCATGTTGGGTAGATTAGTGGTTTTTCAGGAAATAAAGGGGCGCAGTAACTGTTTAACTTCTTGGTGGGCACCTCTACCGTGCCGTGAAGGAAGGAAGGAGGTGGATGTGAATGAAGAAAGGCTGAGATAGGCGCCGTAGCTGAGGGCTTCGAATTTCGGCCACTTGCTATATTCAACGTGAAACGAAATGACGCCGCCGTGGTGGCTCAGCGGTTTTGGCGCTCCGCTGCTGACCCGAACGACGCGGTTTCGTTCCCCGGCCACGGCGTTCGAATGTTCAATAATAATAAATTGGTTGTGGTAAGAAACGAAATGGCACGGTATCTGTCTCAAGTCTCGGCGGTCACCTGAACCGCGCCGTAAGGAAAGGAAGAAAGGAGGGACTGAAAGAAGAAAGGAACAAAGACGTGCCGTAGTGGAGGGCTCCGGAATAATTTCGACCACCTGGGGATCTTTAACGTGCACTGACATCGCACAGCAGACGGCAGCCTTTGCGTTTCGCCCCCATCGAAGGGTGGCCACCGCGGTCCGGTTCGAACACAGGTAGTCCGGATCAGTAGCCGAGCTCCACCCGCCGCGGTGGCTGTGTTTAGGCCGCTCGGCTACTGATCCGGAGTTCCCGGGTTCGAACCCGACCGCGGCGGCCGCGTTTCGATGCCCGCGAAACGCTAAGGCGGCCGTGGGCTGTGCGATGTCAGTGCACGTTAAAGATCAAAGCCCTATAACTTCGGTGCCTGTTTCTTCATTTCTTCTTTCATTCCCTCCTTTATGCCTTCCCTTACGGCGCGTTTCAGTTGTCCGGCGATACGTGAGACAGATAGTGCGCCATTGTGTTTCCCTAAAAACCAATTTCATTTCAGCCGAGCGTGTAAATAGTTTGTATATATTACTTCTCCCTCTATCCTCTCTTCCTGTCCCCTCACCTCTTTCATTTCATTTGTCCATTCTACATGCTATCCTTTATTCCCGCTGCCCCAGCTCAGGTTCTTCATTATCGATGGCAGATGCCGGGGCTGGCAAAAATCTTTTCCTTCCTTTTTACTAATATTTTAAAGAAGAAACACTACCACCCCCAACAGTCGAGCGCCCTAACCACCGAGACACCGCGGCGGGTTGGTGGAATTTTGATGGAGGCGAAACTCTCGAAGATTGTGTACTGTGCGATGTCAGTGCACGTTAAAGAACCCCAGGTGATCGAAATTTCCGAATACCCTCCACTTCGGCGTCACTTATGGCATGAGTGACTTTGGGACAATAAACCCCCATAAATCAAAACGAAATTATAATGGGCACCGTCGATTTGGGGCCACGATTGCACTGTGTCGTGAACAGGTTAAGCAATCTGAAGAGCAACGCACGCAAAAGCAGACGTTTTATCAAGAAAGGTAACGCAATGTTAGCTCCGGCGAGGTGACGTGCGGCATTTCTTCTTGAAACGCGGCTTGAGGATTTGAGGTCGCCATGTTTGGCGCGCCGAGCAGGCATGATCTTATTTATTCAGCGAGATTGCCCACATTCTGTATTACTTTGTATAATAATATTCATTTTTAGGCAGATTGCGACAAGACTAACTCGTTGAATATTGTGATTTTGTTTATTTCCTAATTCATTAAGTGAATAACTTGATTAATCATCACCGATTTATTTGACCGATCAAAATGTCGAACGATTTGTCGATTCATTGGTTGATTTGAATTATTGATTGGGCGATCGATATACTGATTGACTGATTAATTGTTGCGCAATTTAGTACATGGACATGGTTGAAAATGGACTTGTCCTTGTGTGTTTTTCTTCGTCCGTATGCCTTGTTTTGAACCGCTTGAAAACCTTGGAATCTTTCAAGTATACTTAAATACAGTTAGTTGTAAGGATCGATAAAAACCGGAGTAACTTCCCAAACGCCAAGAGATGTTCAAAACGAAAAAAAAACGAGTTCTTAGGCGCGTTTTCTATTAACTTTATGTTACCATTTCAAGTGCTACTTTTATTTTGGGTAGTGTGTTAATTTAAATAAATGCTTCAGCATAAATTGCACCGCTCAGTACTTCAGTAACCTTAGTATTATTGTTTCCAACAGTTGCGGCTATGGAGTCTAGCGGGCTTTGTGGTTGAATCTTAGGGTTAGTGCAGCGGTCACGATACTACCGGGTGAAAGGCTTTATTCAATTTCTGGGGACAAATATTCGTAGAGACAGTAAAGAGCCTTCAGTTTTGTTTCGCTGGAAAGTGTGTGAATAAATTTGCGCTAATCTATATTCTAACGCACACTGCGCTGCGTTTCCGCTCGTGGTAGTGTTGAGGAATCCTCCTCACCAACCTATAAGGTCGCGAGTTCCAGAACTTTATTCAGCTTTCTTAGTTGAAGAAAAATAAAAAAAAAACTTCCCAATTCTGAGGATTCAGACTTGCGGCTTGTATTTTCTTGAACTGAATTGTGTTGATTAGTAACGCGATGCACTAGAATTCGGAAAACAGCGCTGATTTTTAGTCTTCAGGTCCACACACTACGAAGTGGCAGCCCTGGGAATTAGAAGCCCCTGTAAAGATTTTCTGGTCTTTCAAAACTTAGGTTCACTAAACATGATTGAGATTCCCGCGCTTCGAAGATTTGTTTACGAGCTCAAAAAATCCCATTATAGGGTGACGTATCTAGCGTTTAAAGCACAGAGGAAAGTTTTGCGTTGCATTACCTCGGAATTGTACCTATTGTTTCGCCTAAGAAGTTCCGCAAGCGTTAAATCTAGTGCATCGAAGTTCTTTTTGAGTTATACGGGTACTTTTTTTGTGCATAGCATAGTCAGTGGTGTAGCGCGTCAGAATACAGCTAAGACGTGCTAACTACTAGGATCGTTACGTGTCAACTTTCTAGCTATTTCTCTTAGTTTCTTATTTATTGAGAAGCTTTTAGAACACCGTAAGGTCTATATCAATTTTTATAATTTCAAAAACGCAATTACCCTCGGCGCTGTTGCCCAAAACATTTTGCGCATTTCGAAAAGGTGCGCGTATTGGAGGGGTTGCATTGCGTGAAACCTTCTCGAAAGCCGAAGTTTTTTGTTGCGATGTCGGCAGTATTTGTTGGGCGACAGCGCAGTGGGTAACTGCGGATTGGAAATTATAAAACCGATATATATTTTACTCACACTGAGCTAGAAGCTCCTCAGTAAATAAGAAGACTAACAATAAAATCCAGAACACTAACTATTTAGTATTAATTAACCAGCCTACTAACTACCGCCTCTTGTGTCTAATGCGCTACGCCGCTTACAATGCAATGGTGGGAAAGCGCTCTACTAACTCAAAAGGCCTTTTTTTTTTTAAAGTGCAGAACATCTTAGGTGAAACACACAGTATATGTGTACAGCCAGCCCTTCGGTCCGTTTGTCTATACTGGACGCCAGTATTTGTTTGATCATGAAAAAAAAAAAGATTCATTGGTTTCGTTGCCCGACAAGAAATATCGACGCTGAGAGCGCCTGTCCTTGAAAGCTGACTTTTCCTGACGGACTCTCTTCTTGATAGGAAGACCCCCTCCGGCTATGCGAGTCATTCGCAGCTACCAAACAGGTGCACGTGCGCAATTTATGCACGAGGGTTCGATGCCTCCTTCATCAAGTCCTAATAACATCTAACCTATTGTTGAATGCTCCGTTTCTTCGCATGTCTGAAAAATATACCAAAATAACAGGCAGTTATTTTGTTGGAAAATTACAAGTGACGTCCTGTCAATAGGGCATGGGCCGGGAATAAGGGGGTATTTTGTATATGGCGAGGAAGTGAATTCATTTGATGCATAGGAAGGTAAAAATATAGATGCTACAAAACTAAGTCACGAGAGCATAAAATGATGCAGGAAATCATGCATGTAGGGGACAAAAAAAAAAAAACTTCGCACTGCACCCGGACGATACCTCGGTGAGGGGTCTGGGGCCGCCGTCCGAGGGATGAGAGCAACAATCTCATTGCACTAAGTACCAGAGAACTCATCAGAAACTGAAATGATGGCGGGACAGAGACGTTGGCTGCACGGAAGAATCAGTAGCGTTTTTGTCCAGAATTGTTGGGTATTATTGGGGAATCTGCGCTGTCAACATGGCGTACGCGTCTGTAAACTGGGCTAGCAAAATCTGCTCTTATGGGCCTATCGGGTCACAATTCAAAGAAGGAAGTGACCTAGGCACACGGGTCTTATTCGTTGAGTTCTTTGTCTCGGGGCGTTCCATACGCGGCCAGCTTGTCTTCGATATAGAGCACGAACCGGTTTCAGCACGGAGAGGAAGCTTCGGCACAGGATCCCTCCCGCACAGGGCGGGAAATAATATATTGTGGTGATATGTGGTACTGTGTTGCAATCTGTGGCGTTGTGTGTGGCATAGCGTTTATTGCATGGCGGGCTGCTCTGGCGTTGAGTATGTCCTCGTCACTTCGTTCATTCCTGAAAGCATGGTTTTGCTTTTTCTTTGAAACAGTTCGCTGCAATAGCATTCGATACATCTGACTCTCGTAAGGAAATGAAAGAAGTACTTCTACACGTGGCGGTCCAGCGAAAAAAAAAACTGAAAACGAAAAATCAGTAAAATAAACGAAGTCGTCATCTTATCCCATTACCACGCGTCTTTCAAGAAGGTTATGATGAAAGGAGAATAGTTCCGTGTTCTGTAAATTGTTTGAATTGTTTGAATTGTTAAGTATGTAGATACTAATTCAAACCTGATCTTTTGACAAGGCAGATGCGGAAAAATATTTAAAAAATCTGTCGCACAAAACTACCTGCGATATTCCTTTTCATGTAATGCCCTATATTGCGCTGTAGTTTACAGCCGTTTGATATTGAAAAGGACAAGCACTGCTTTTCTTGTATTGATCCCATTCGAAAGAGGTGACGGCATTCCTCTCTTCCCATCCTCCGCTTTTATTCATTACTGCTGAAAATTGCATGTAGAGAGGCGGACTTTGTCGTCATTTTCATGAAAGCCATGCCTCTCTTAATCGTAAACGCCGAAATAGACATTCAAACGAATTAGCAAAGCTACACTCAAAACATAAGAGGAGTGTAAAGGGAGTAAACTGTCTTCTAGCGCCCTCTAGGGGACAGCATACTTTCTTTTTTCTTCCAATTAGGCGTATTCATGATTACAGTGTAGTACACGCAGGTTAAACTTCCCCGCAAACCAACATCTGCTATCCCCCGCATTGACGCCGTACGTGCAGAGAAGCCCCGCAAGAAAGAAGCCAAGTTAGACACTCGTGAATACGGCGAGGGACGTTCCCGTCGTGGCCGGGATGGCGCCCCCAAGAAGGCGAAGAAGGAGGCCCCCGGCTCCTGGCCCGAGGCCCAGCCGCCACGAGGCAACGTCGCCAATTAAGAGGAGCCGCCGCCAGGGGTGAAGAGCCTGACGCCGTTCCTCCATCCCGCGTCCGGCGCCACTAGCCTTTGTCCAAAATGTACAGCTCGGGAGGGTCGCGCAGTTCCCGGAATCAACGGATGGTTGACTTGAAACTAACGCCGTCCGCCACCAGTGCGTACTGGCTCTGCTTCTGATTCGTTCAAAACATCACCGGCTGCCTCAACTGCTTCGCTGAGCCTTTCCCGTCACGGCTTAACGTGGCGCTAAAATTTTTTTCATGGCTGCATGGAACTAACCTACTCTGCAAGGCACGAGCTATAGCCTATGTCTATTATCCTCACCTGTGTATTACGTGCAGTACAACGGAAAAGTAATGGACGAGATTATCAAGAATTACTTGGACAACATCTTGCCGGATATGAGCACGGTCGTCGAATCCAAAGAGAGGGATCCTCCATTGCCTAGCACCAGCCACCAGTTCCGCTGCTGTGACCCGGACACCATCAAGCGACGCTGTCGTGAGAGAGAGGGAGAGAGAGAAACTTGTTCCACTTTCGAACACAACTTTCGTGGTGATGAGAGTTACTGTGTAAGTACTTGTAGTTGCGAGTAGACCTTTTTTTTATTCGAGAAGCGTGCCATGAGGCATAAGTTGAAAAAGGGAAAGGGGGGAAGGAATGCACGAGATTGAAAGTTAAAAGAAGGAGTGAAGAACCGTTGCGCTGAGGTAGTCGCAGAGGTTGTTAATGAAACGGTTGTCCATAGTCCACTTCCGTAGTCACTTTCGCGGTTCCACCGCAGGCCCACCTCCCTGAGGAGCCGTTTTCTAATAGCAGCCGTCGCTGGGCACGTCCACAACAAGTGCCGCACATCACAAATGTCCGGTGCAGCGCTACAGTGCGGGCACCTGTCAGGTGCTGGCAGATCTTTGGCGCGCCACCGATGACGGACAGATGGTGTCAGCGCAGCCCCTGCCCGAATCCGGCGCACGGATACCTCCACCTGCCGAGTAAGACTACGGGGGAGAGGGTGCGAACACGGAGGAGTTAGAGCGCGTGTTCGCTGGCGCAGAACTTCGGAATCGGAAACATAGGACAGGAACGGATCTGGGGGAAGAGGGGAAGGTGGCGGATCGTCTAATGTATGAAGATAAGTCATAGCATCCGCTTGAATGTTATGTGGATTCTGGGCATGGCCGCGAATCCAGTGTATGCGCACAGGACATGGATACTTTGCGCAGAGCACATGAATAGATTGTGAAATCTGGAACGTTCGTCGAACAGCCTTAAGCTGTTTAAGGCGGCGCGGGAGTCGGTGTAAATATGAACTGTATGAATGTTGGAACGAGCGGAAGGGAAGCAATGGCATTATAAATGGCTTGAAGTTCCAACGCCAGGGGAGTGCACGTATCCGCAGTATACGTCGCGCGAGAGTTGAGATGCGGATGAGATGGACTATACACAGCAGTAGCTCCCCTCTCTGCAGAATGTGATGCATCCGTGTATGATATGCACCCTTCAGGCAGATACGCTGTTGATACCGACGGGGAAACAGTGGGGCGATTGTCAGTGAGCTGACAATAGGACCACGGTGGAAGTGTCTTTAAACGATGAAGTTTGAGAGACTGTTTTCGAGTTCTATTGGCCACCCGTTGGTCGATGATTTCACTGAGTGTATTAAGTTGGGCGAACTCCTGTAGCACAGGTATGGGTGTTAAACGAGGCAGGTATGTTATGACGCGCATAGCCTCACGATTGATAGCTTCAAGGGAGTCCCACTGTCTGCGGGTGAGACATTGAAATTGTGCCTGATATACTATCCGTGGCTGAAGTATAGAGCGCACAAGCTGGCGGGCCGTAAGAGCACGTTCGCCACCAGAGCGCATAACTATGCGACGAATCAGACCTAGAGTAGCGTGAGCCGATTTACGGGTGGCTGTCAGCCACGGGGTGCCAGTCCCAGATGTATGGAGGAGAAGACCAAGAATACGAACAGTGTCTACCTGAGGAATCAGAGAATTATGTACCGTAAAATTTAAAGGGGGAGCTTTCCGTAAGGCGGCTTTATTTCCAATTTTAATGAAACATGATTTAGTAGGAGAGAGCGTTAGACCCAGAGGTGGGAGACGAGATGTCAATACATCCAGCGCGTGTTGAAGGACCGACTGATGAATATACGCATCTGGATGACAGCACCACAAGGTGATATCATCGGCATATGCAAGCACGCGGATAGAAGGGATGGTCTCTAGGGCTCGAACAAGAGGAATTAAAGCCACATTAAATAATGTGGGGGCGAGAACGGAGCCCTGCGGCACTCCTCTATTGGAAGTGAAATCACCAAAGGGCTTTCCGTGGACACGCACGCTGAAGGTTCGATTTGCTAAAAAGGCGTGAATGGAGAGGAGGAACCGGTGAGGGAAACCAAGAGTTTGAAAGGAGGCAAGAATGGCAGAGTGAAGGATGTTATCATATGCCTTTGTTATGTCTGTAGCGATTGCGGTTCGTACAAGGTGACTCTGCGGAGAGTGGTCAAGCACGTCAGCAGCCAAAGTAGCAAGGCCGTCCTCCGTTCCAATTTGTGGGCGGAAACCAATTTGGGAATCTGGGTAACAATCATGGGATTCCAGCCACCACGACAAGCGTGCGGCTAGAATGTTTTCATAAAGCTTGCAGATGGTAGGCGTAAGGAAAATGGACGAAGGGCCGAGAGAGATACTGGAGGCTGACCTGACTTGGGTATTGGAACCACAATAGAATGCTTACAGTCTCCCGGCATGACGCCAGTAAGCCACATTTCGTTAAAAGTATCAAGTAGGGTTTGCAAAGCCCTCCCTTCCAATTTACGGAATAAGGAGTTAGGTATGCCGTCGTGCCCGGGAGTAGTAGTAGTTTTTAAACGTTCAATGGAGGCCAGCAGCTCTGCCATGGTGAGGTCAGAAGTAATCCCATCGGGGGGCTCTGCTACCGATAAGTCAGGTGGAGACGTAGCGGTGCAGTCGTGGTTTGGAAAAAATTGACGGGCCGCTTGTTGTGCAAATGTGTCCTCATCCACATTTAGCGCGAGACGAATGCTCTCTGTGTAATCTGCAACCTGAGAAGGGCGCTCCATGGCGTGAAACACTCTCCAAAGATGTCGATTGCCCTGCGTAGAGTACAGGCGGGCACACCATGCAGCCCAGCGTTGCCTACCTAGCCGCTTTGCATAGCGCCGCGCCCGTGCGGTAGCGCGGTGAAGAGTAGGAAGAGCCGAAGGGTCATCGGGGTGACGAGTAGCGTAAAGATCCGCCTGGCGACGAAGAGCCCACAGATTCAAGATATGTATGTCCGGGTTTGGGTCGTCTTCATTTACAGTAGTGGTAATAGTGTGAGTAGCGAGAACAGCAGAGAGAGTAGACAATGCTGAAGAGGGGTTGAATGTAGATAAATGATTGTCTGCGCGTACAGAGTCCTATGATGTTATTCTTACAGTGCGACGGATTTTCCGTAGACGCGTAGGCGTGAGGGAGATAAAAATAGGGCTGTGATCGCTACCCCAAGTATCATAATCAACAGCCCAACGAGGGTTACCGGGGCCTAACCACCAAATCAAATCAGGTGAATACGGGCCACCTCGTGGGCGGGTAGAAGTATTCGGGTGGTTTAAAAGTTGAAAGGAATGATCCGAAAAGCTCCCTTCGATGTGTGCACCCCTTGAGGAATCCGATGGGTAACCCCACGAAGTGTGTGCGCCGTTGAAATCACCACCAACTAGAATAGGGATACCCGAGTTGGTAGAACGTAGAAAACGAACCCATCCCAGATTGGGAGATGCGGAGCCAGGACGACTATAAAAAGAAACTAGAATAAGGGGTGTGCGTGCAGGTTTTACGAGAAGGGCGACAACCCCTTGACGTGTGTTGCACCACCGTGAAAGGTCGACCGGTGTGTGCGGAACTGAACTGTGAATATAAATTGCAGATTTACCCGGGCTGAGGTAGGAGGCGGTGCAACGGCGATCAGGGATAGAGGGTGAATGGTATGCGCAGAAACCTGAAAGGCGTGGGAGTGCATTATGCTCTTGCAGTAGGAACGCCCATGCCCTCAGCTTTCCGTCGCGAAGGCGGATGTCCACTTCAGAGGCCTTGTCAGCGAATCCTCGACAGTTCCACTGCACCACCACCGATGATGATGCGCAATCCATGACGAGGCCGAAGAGCTTCCACGATGAGGGTGTCACCTACTTCATCAGCGCTAATATTTTATCCACTGTCGGGGTAGTCACGGCTAACAGGTGGTCGGCACCTGATTGTGGCCCAGTGCTTACCCTAGGTGATTCCTCTGATGGTTGCTCCCGAGTTATTAGAATTCTTCGAGAGGATTGAGAACGACGCTGTTCCCGGCGCTGGGAAAGTTCGTCTAGTCGGCGGCGAGCCTCCGCGATTGCGTTGTCTAAAGCTGTGTCTTCATCTGTGGTATAAACATGTGATGGATGCACTGGACGTTTTGGCGTACCATTTGATCCGGGAAGGTGAGCCGCTTGTGCATATGTACGCTGGTGAGGAGACGTATGGTGAGCAGCAGGCTCAGATAAAGGAAGTTCAGGGAAGTCGTTGTCGTCACATGCGAGAGCTGCAAAGCGATTGCTTGTAGGAACATCCATTTTTGCAGGCGACTTGTGAAACTTCTTTGCTTGCTTCTTCTTTGGACAAGCGGGGGAGCGAATGTCATGGTTCGGCAATTTGCACAGGGCACAATGAACTGTTGGTTCATTCATGTCGGCCACAGCTGCTGGATTAGGGCAGGTATTTTGCATATGTCCTTCTTTGTGGCAGTGATAACAAAAATACGACGAGGTCGGAAGGGCTGTGGTTTGACGATCGCACCGTAGTAGGTAAGGCACTTCGGGAGAGTCAACGGGCCTTGCAGGATGGGCAGGTATGAGCCCCGGCGACCCATAGGCCGTGCTTGCAGTACAACATGAGTTGAGCAGCGAATATTTGCGCGCACCTCCTCGGGAGGGCTCGTGCTGTCGACATGATAAACCATGCAGCGGAGTGTGTCAAGACCAGATGCAAAATGTATTTGCACCGTGACATGCTTGCTGTCATCCAGGGGGATCCGCGTAACTGCGCAGTTTCTTGGCGTCCATCAAGGATGACAAGTTTACCGTGATGGTGTTTGATGGGCGATGGACGACAAACCCGCAGTAGTTCGAAGAGCCAAGAGCGTGGTCAATTGTGGCTTGAACATTCCGGGCAGGGATGGCAGTCATATCTAAGCGCAATGTAGGCTTGATGGTAACGCGGAACGAGTTCGCAGCAGGCGGAAGAGAGCCTTGACTCACGGGAGGAATCTGTGGATCAGGCCCAGACGCTGGTGACGGCCCTTGGTGAGAATACTGAACTGGCGCGACGGGCACAGTTTCTTGAGGGAGCGCCACGGGCACGGAGGCGGTAGAGCAGTCCATGTCACAGGCCAAAGTCGTAGCATCGGAAGACGGCGCAGGCTGGAGGCCCAGAGGCGCTGACGATTGCGTGGACGTGGAGGCTGCGTCAGGTGGCAACACAGCGGGCATCCGCGTAGCTGTCGTCGACAACGCAGAATCCATGCAGACGCGTAGCGCGGTCTCGCTCGGCAGCGCCGAGCTAAGCCTAGCTTGCCCCTGAGGGTTCCGGTTGGGTTTTCTCACTTGAGAATGCGCCCACCGTGCCGGGAATTTCTCCGCAGGGGCGTCGTCAGCATTCGGTCTCACGGAGGGCACTGTCCGACCCACGCCACACGCGAGAAGACAGCTAAAAGCGAAAACACAGACCTAGAAGCAGACACGCAGCCACCCACTAGGTCTACGTCTTCTTCCAGTCCGAGTAGACCTGCCAAGTTGGCGCGGAAAGCAATTAAGTTGTGCGGCAAAGCCGCATTTCACGTTTGCAGGAGATGCTATGCGGAGAAAATCCGACGAGGAAATCATGGAGAGATTACAGTCGGCAATCTCATTCCAACATATTTTACCGTGGGCACTGCTAATTTAAGCAGCGTGTTTCATTTAATAGTTTACACACTTTTTAATAGGCTTTCTGAGTTAGAAGCTCGCTTTTTCGGCATAGTATTGTCAGCGGTGCAGTGCATCAGAAAACAGTCGAGACGTGCGAACTATAGAAGGCTGGGTAACTAATACTGAATAGTTAACTTTTTAACTATTACTGCCAGTGTACTTTGTTATTGAGATGCATGTATCCCACCGTAAGTAAAACCCATGCTATTTTTTTAGAATTTCGAAAAGGCGGTTGCCCTCAGTGGCGTGGTCCAACAAATTTTGGCTATTTCTGCGAGTTAGCTGCACTGGAGCGGTTGCTTTGCCCGCAAGCTTCTCGAAAGCGCATGTATTTTAGCGCGATGTAGCCAGAATTTGTCTAACCACAGCGCCAAGCGCAAAAGCGCTTTGGAAATTATAAAAATTGTTATAGATATGTTTCATCGTGTGCTACACGCCTCTCGATAATTGAATCGCCTAACGTGTAAAGTTAATTGATTGACTATCGCAATCTTAGTAAACGAACCTGTTAGCTCATATTAGCTTTATTCTGATTTACTACACAGCTGAGTATGTTATGGCGAAAAAAAGCCTAACTCAAGAAGCCTATTTTTAAAAAATTGTGTAATATCGTGAAAAACCCTGGCCGATTGCACCGATTGAACGTCTGGAAAATCTGTTCCAGCTCTGGGGGCTTTGACGCATGGCTTAGATGCTTTCTGCGCGAACTGTGCAGATCTACGGTGCACTCCAGGTACAGGGTTGGTCAAAAGTTCCCAGGCCACAGGGTCTTCTTTGAAGCGGTATAGTACGGACCTTCACACCGCTATGGGTCTAAGAAGGCTCTGAGAGGCGAGAATGATGCTTCTCCTACGCCATTAGGCTTCGAAGGTGCCGTAAATGCCACGCCACACTTGTAAAAGCAGACCACGTGGCCTGGAAACTTTTGACCAATAATAATAATAATAATAATAACAAGTACAGGCTTTGACCAAGCTTGTACTTGCAACTCTAGCTCTCAGTAGTGTTCCTGTATATGCTCCCGCAGGGAGCATATACAGGAACACGAACACTAGCTCTCAGCAGCAACTAGCGCCATCTGTCGGCAGCATATTGATAGCATACACGGTTGCAAATGCGCGGCAAAGGCCTGTGCAATAGTTCCTCTTCTTGCGCCCACTAGTTCTGACGGACACTGAAATTCAGTGGTGAGTGCCAAACGTCCAGAATTCCTTGCGCTATTATAGAAAATTCAGCGCCATGCAATACGTTGTGGGAGCGACGCCGACTAAAAGCGGGTGCCCAGAGTGTCTAGGCTTACGCGGGGGAATGTTAGCATGCAGTGGAGTTCACCACCGCTGCCCACGTTCAGCGAAGCGGATGAACAATTGCGTCCGCGAAAATGCGGTATTTTCTTTGAGTGATCACATGGTCTCAAACAAAGGTTTTAAGACTTTTATTGGGAGATTGGTGTCGCGTGTTTGTTTTTTTCCTTTGCAGCAAATACGAAAAAAAGCTGTAGGTTATTAACTTAGTTAAACCAAGTAGGGGTGCGAAATCATGTGTTTAGCCTGACTGGTTCACTGTTTTGCTTTGCTGGGTCGTTGGCACTTCTACCGACAGATTAGACTCAAGTTAAGCTCTGATCGAGGTTAAGCTGATCTGATCTCTTCACACCGCAGATGGAAGTTGATGAATATGGCGATGTGCAGTGCACAGCGTGAGAGTGTATTGCTGTTGAACACGAGGAATGGTAGGCTGCTTAAGTGTAACAAATAGCATGTCAAAGAAAAGACTGGTTTGCATAGTGCCCTCGTGCACACAAAGCACCACACAAATGTGACAGTTCACCGACCATGACACAAAACTCCCCTTGGCGAGAAGCCAGACCTTGACGGACAGAGTCGATGTGTGGAGTTTAAAAAAGGAAGATTTTGCAGCAGGTTGAATATACATCCCGTGAACTCGCTTAAATAAACTCGAATCCATAAAACCAAGGTAAGGCTGCCGATACACGGTCACAGGGAACAGAGATTCTATTAGTACTTCTGTTATCTGCCTCCTTGACAGGTCAGACGAATATTGCAACGAGAAGCGAACAGTCAGGAAATGAAAAATATCAGCAACGTTCTTCAGGAAGTCTCGCAAAACGCCCTCTCGGCCATGACCAGTCGAAGCACTAGAGGCGACAACTCAGTCGTCTTCTAAGCACCGCTAGCATAAATGGGTGGCTTGCAGGTTCGAAGAAGGAAAACCAGGATACAAGCTGATGGACAAACGAGTGAACAAGGCCAGCTCCTCCAGACTTGAGAAAAAGAAACAAATAGTCTCGACAGATAGGCTCGCGTTGAGAGCGCCAAACAAATGTCACGAATATCCTGCGCAGTGCTTGAACCCACTTCATCGCATAGTGCGCCACTTGCAATGCATAGCCGTGTTTACAACTAAGAAGACGTTGCAGACTTGTGCCCGAGTAAAAATCGAAAGCTCACCGCTTATCCAACCGTGCGTTTGACGCCGAACAGAGATAATTAGTGACTCCCAATAAGGCCCATTATGGCGGACCTGATGAAGGGGTACCCCAAAACCGAGGGAATCAGAGCCCCAGCTAACGCCACCAAAACGTTTAGGTTTCATTTCGCAGTAACCCAACAGGAACCAGTTAATTTTTTTGATGTTTAGAGCCGCGCCAAACAAGTCAAACAACTGCGCTGCTAAATGCAAAGGTTCAAGCGCAGTCTTCTTATCTGAACAGAAAACGGCGACGTCATCAGCATAGGCGAAAGTTCTAATTTCCGACTAGTCAAGTGAAAATCCTAGAATAGCTCGAGATCTGATGATGCTAAGGCACGAAGGTTCGAGGTATAAACCAAATAGCAGAAGTGAAAAAGGGCAGCCTAGCCGGACATACTAGATTAGTGGAATTGGTTTGGTCAATTCATGAGTAACGATCAATCGTGTATGGGACGATTTCTGGCATAGTCTAATGCCCTTAAGCAATGCATCTCCAATGTGTGTACGTTTAAGGACTGCAAACAAGAACTCATGACTCAACATATCAAAGGCCTTCGGAATATCAATGTGAATTAGAGTAACCTGACAGGCCTGATATTTTACAGACTCCAACAACAAACGTGAAGTATGTTTGAGTTTGGATGCCCGGTCACGATAGACACGCGCCTAATGCGAAACTATAAAATCCAGCCCCTAAAGCTGCGAGCGGGATGAAACGATTTTTGCAAATATTTTATAGTCTACATCACACAATATAATTGGAAGTAGAACAAGCCAAAAAGACAGGCACCAAGAATGAAGGAAACGTTTTGTAGAATTCGCAACTGAAGCAATTCTGTGATGCAGTGTTTTTATGGGACATACTTCAGCGAATAGTCAAACGGGGCGTTAAGATCTCGCCTTACCGTATAAGGCCCTTGCCTGTCCTGAAAGACTCCGGTATTCCGTGCGATATCATTAATGCTGATTGAACTTTTAGCTTGTGGAAGAGCCGCATGATGGATCAACACGCGGAACCACCTTGTTCATATAAGCCTCTGTTCAGTGAAAAGTGCGCCTTGGTGTGGGGTGTTTGCGCTTCTTTTTGGCAGTAAATGCTTGGCGCTTTTTGCTTCGCAGGACCGACCGTCTGAATGGTTGCCGATTTTTGACGCACGTGTATGTCTACCATAATTTTGATGTGCTGGTGAAGTAGCAGTTTAGGAAGACATGAGAATATGTTTCGGCATTGCATAAAGTATGTATTTCCGAAAGCACTTGGTAGCCTAGCGGATTTTATTTCGATGCAAATAAAGAAAAAAAAAAAGATAGAGCTGTCGTGCAGTGGGCAGCGAAGCTGATCTATTCGTGCCGCCAAAGGTTTGAATCCCAGTGGCGGCAAAATTTCTTTTAATGTTTAATTTTTACTAGGTAAAGGTCAAGGCTTCAGCGTTGAATCTGCTTTTGCAGCTCTGATCGGGAAGATGAGCTTCCGCACTAAAAGGCAATAAGTGCACCATCTGGTTAGATCTCACGGAGAAGCGCTTTAGCTATCTCATTCTGGTCTGTTACTGTGCGTCCAAAGAACGAGAGCCTGTGTCTGCTTCAGCGAATATATAGGCTAGAAGACTAAGGTCACGATGCCGAGTTCGTCTAGCATATAACGATGCTAATTAGAAGGAGTTCTCCAGACCGAGTTTTACGCGTATTATCTAATAAGAGAGACATTCTAAGAAACTTTTTTTTTAATCCATTAGCGCCCAGTTTACTTTACAAAGTACACTTGGTTTTTGAGCTATAAAAAATTTTAACCGAATATTCAGATTGGGCTAGTTTGCATTTATGGCACCAGGTGTTACAGCAAGACACTTCTAATCTGATATATTGGCTCGGTACCCTTTCTTTCGATCTACGAGTCGTCATCATCCCGGAAAACGTGTGCTGTTCGAATGCTTCCGGTGAGTACTGCTTTTTTTCTGTGTTTTCTGCTGTTTTACGCCGTATATTGTATAAATAATGGCATATTCAGCATTATGTGGCGTAAGGTAATCGCTACCAAGCACAGGAAGCATCTAGAATGATCTATTTTGATTAGAGGGGTAGATAAATCGCGGTGTATTTTGTATAGTACAACGTGCCTTCGCTGGAGCTTAGACTTGTTTGTTGTTGTAGGTTGCCTCAGGATGGATCCCGGTGTTTTCTTTGGAAAAAGACCGTTTTGCCGGTTGTCTGAGGCTCTCGAGGTTGCCGCTGATGTTGCTGTGCATGCGGAAGAGCCTGTAGATATTGTTATTGTGCCTCCTGAGCCTAGCGTGGATACTGATGTGGAGGAGGCAGACGACGACGGTACAACTGATACGGTGGTAAACGACGTCTCAGGTGACTAGAGAGATCCTTTTACATACCTTGATTCAAAATCTAGAGAAACATAAGCCTTTATATTGCTTTCTAGGCACGCTGGAGTTACATTGCGGTAGATGTGAGGAAACTCGGGACGATGCAAGGCCGCGCAACAGAAAAGCAAAGGTCTAGCCTCCGCTTTGGAAGAACAGCCAGCCAGAGTATCACTGGGCCACTCCAACTAGGGGCACTAAGGAGAGAGAGTTGAACCTCAAGTCTTTATTCTTTGGAAAGTCTCCGAATGAGGTGTTCAGCACAATACTCGATGATGAAGTTCTGACTCATATTGTAGTGCATACCGGAAAATATGCGAAGGAGAATAATGAGCACGGTTTTGTCATCAACATAGAGGATGGTAAGAAACTCATTGGAATTCTGTTGCTTAGCGATATCACAAGCTGCCCAGCCAGCGAATGTACTGGTCCATTGACGAGGACGCTTTGGTTTCGTGTTTTGCAAACTGCATGAGCCAACAGCGATTTCTGGATATAAAGCGCTTTTTGCACCTAGCTGACAATGATTTGATTCAGAGCACAAGTGACAGAATGTTCAAGGTGAGATCGCTAATGGAGCTCCTGAACAAAAAGTTTAGACAGCACGGAATTTTTCATGAAATCCTGTCCATAGATGAATCAATAGTAAAATATTTTGGGCATCACTCATGCAAGCAGTTTATCAAGGGGAAGCCAATACGCTTCGGCTACAAAAACTGGATGTTATGCAGCACCAATGGGTACTGCTATGCATTCGACACATACTGCGGCAAGTCCATTACACCTGATACAAGGCCACTGGGCTCGCGTGTCGTTTCTTCTCTTCTTGAAGTTGTACCGACGGCAAGCGAGCATGCTGTATTCTTTGAGAATTTTTTACCAGTCACAGCCTTCTCGCGTCTCTTTACACTCTAGGATTTCGAGCAACTTGGACTATTCGAGAGAATCGTCTGAATGGATGCCCTCTCCTTTCTAAGAAGGAGATGGAGCGAAAACAACGTGGAGAATAATGCTTTTGTTTTGATCCCGAAAACGAGGTTCTTTTAGTGAAGTGGAGAGACAGTATCATAGTGACGATGGCGACGAATTATGACACCATTGAACCCCTGAGCTCGGTGAATCGATGGTCATCTTCCGAAAAAAAGAGTAAAGGTTCTGCAACCAAATCTCTTCAGCAGCTACAACAGTGGCATGGGAGGTGTGGATCTTAACGATCAAACTGTGAACAACTACAGAGTTGGCATCCAAGGAAAAAAATGGTGGTGGCCCCTATTTACGCCGATGACCAACATGGCCGTAGTCAACGCATGGATAATTTACCAACTTGTAGGAGATTCACAGCTTGACTTACTCGCATTCACCCGCATCATAGCGAGGCACTACCTGCGCCTTGGTGTGCCTCACTGGATCACCAAGAGGTCTCCACTATATGTCCTATCTGCCATTATTCTCAATCCACACGGACATTTTCATAAGAAGCTGGACAAACAACTCCGCTGCACTGTCTGTCACAAAAGGTCGAAATGGTCTTGCGAAAAGTGCAGTGTTACACTCTGCATAAAGCATGGTTGCTTCAATAAGTTTCATGCACCGTGCTAACTTTCACATTTGCCATGGGAGCGCCCAGTGTACTTTCTAAAGTACAGTATCATAACTTGTGAACTAATAATGGTAAGGCCATGAAACTTTGCACGTGTTGTTATTTACTTCAGGTAATAAGGTGTGCAAAAGATAATTGAACTCCTATTAGTAGTTTCTCCGTGGGCCTTAATGGGTTAACTTCAGATCGCATAGTACAAGTTGACAGATTAGAAGTTTTACATGGCTGTTGTACATTATTCTTGCATCGTACTGTCGTTTCTTTACATAGTTGTGGCATTTACTCAAGTGGCACCTGCACTCTAAACACGAATACTCCTACAGAGAAATAAACTGGGAGTAAGCGCTCTTATGGTGCTCTTCCTTTTATGTAAGCGGTTGTAATGAGAGACAGCTTACTCCCTTCTTACTCCTTCCTGTTTATAGTGTGCCCTTGGGCACATTTCAATTTCGGCACTGTGCCACATCCCCCATGTTGACAAGGCCGGATTTGTGAGACGCTGTATAAATCCTCAGTTACAAGTGGTGCCAGTCTTGTCATTTTCACATGCCTGCTTAGTCCCCGTTTCCATTTGTGAAGCCTTCAGAATATGCTACAAATATCAACCAACTGGTCCAAACCAAAATATTACTTAAAAGCTTAGATTTTTTATGTTAATACCAGTCAGCTTTTTATTACATCCTTCACTGCTCTGTTCAGCATGCAGCAGTGTATCACAAAGTAGCACAACAAAAAATATCATAGGGTCATGCTTAACTAAAAAGAATTGCTCCTGCTCTTCGATGAAATTATTAGCTAAAGGCGCACAATGTCAAGCTTTTACCAGCAGCACCCATATATCATTTCCATTTTTTTTTACATTACTTCCTAACTGCTTAACAAACTATTTGACAACTATTGCTAGCAGCGCACAATGCTGCAGCGAATGGACATGAAGCGCAGCATAAATTCTCGTGGCACTCGCCTCTCACTCGCTGATTTTAGCGAAGTAAAGCGCATTTTTTTTCTTCACGGTCCAAGCTTCTTCTGGAGCTTTGTTATAAGCATTAGAAAGCGATAAATAGCCGGGCATCCTGACTGTAGACCCGACGCACGCGCGCCGCGGGCCGCACAGGAGCTTCAGACTGATTTGAAAGTGACGAGTAGCTGGGCAAGGAGAGCTGCTGGCTTACAGGTTGAAGATCCCAGCCCCGCGCGCGGGCTGCGAACCACTTCGGAAGCAATGAAATAACCTTTAAAAAAGTTTTTGAGGAAAGGAGATGCCGCAGTATTTGTCTGACATCTCAGCGGACAAGGGAAGGGAGGAAGGTGGGAGGGAAAGAAGGAAGAAAGTGGTGCCGTAGTGGAGAGCTCCAGAATAATTTTGACCACCTGGGGGTCTTTACGGCTTGTGTTTTCGGCCGAGTCGAGCTGCGTGTATTGAGTGCACTGAAGAGTTCTCCGTAGCCGAGAATGGCACCGAAAATTATAAAAGGCATTACTCTCACGTCACACTACGCAGCAGATCGCTGGCAAGTGCCCAATCTCAATCCGGCGGTCTCAGCTACTCATCACTTTCAAATTAGAGTTTGTTGCTAGATTGTCAGGGGAATCAGGGACCATGAAGGAAGAGCAGAGAAGGTGCTCTCAACTAAGCACTCAATCGGAGGCGAGTGCCGGGAGAATTTCAGCCCGATGATTCTCGCGACTGCCGGTGGAACAGACACTGCCTTTGTTTTGGCCCTTATGCACTACCAACAAGGAAACTAAGCGTCGTGGGACAACGGTCGTGCTTAAGTAACTTACTCTAATATGACGCGACTTCGGTTTAGTGTCTCGCAAGGGAAGCGCCGTGCTGCACAGCCTAACGAAAACATGTTCTCTGGACGAAAAGGCGAACAAGACACGCGCAGCAATCATCGCGTTTGTTCAGTCGAAACGGTTTCCATCAAAATAACAGTCACTGAGTGCTCCTGTAAGGCTCACTGATCATATCTCATGCTGGCACAGCTTCTGACAAATGTCGTACACAACAAGCGCAAAGGAGACTATTTTGTACTAAAGAAATGGTTATGAAACACCACGATAGAAGCAGCGAAACCAGAGAGAAACCCGTGTGAACATGAGCGTCGCCATTAAAAACGATGGACTACTGGCTTCTTGGCTACTTCGGCACTTCGACCATTTACTGCACTTTACACTAAATTAAACTATACAACAACATATACTTATTTTATTTATTTATTAATCCTTAGCCCTGCATTATAGCTACTTTAAATTTTCAAACCTATTAGCGCTGCTCGCAACTAGAAACCGGAGCCGCGCGGCGCCAACGTCGGGGAAAGCGTGATAGATAGCGCCAACAGCGGAAATAGATTGCAGCATGGAGGAAAGAAAAAAAAAAGATGCCGTCACGTGACATTTTTCGAAGCCGGAAACGAGCTCGGCGCCAAATTGTCCGGGCGCGCTTTTGTTTATTTTTATTTGCGCTCTTGTTTACGTTTCTCCTCGTGCGCGTTTCAAACCACGCGAAGGAGCCAGACTAGAGAGACTCCAGTGCGAGTGCCGCTTGACTCCTGGCCGTTGTTCATGTATACGGGAGACGTCGGAAGCGTTCGTGTGAGACATCCAGCTGCTTCCAGTTATTGCTCTTTTCCGCGTCGTCTCCGCGCCGTCCCCGCTCTCTCGTTCGAACGAAACAGTCCGGCCTTGCATGGCCATAATCAAGTAGCATTCGGCAAAGGCACTTATCGCAACTGTGGCAAGCGCGGGAAGCAACTTTATTACGGTGGTCCACCATGGTACGTCGTTTATTGCCACTTTTGCCTGCGTCGTTTTGCGAAGACGGAGATATGTGTCCGTGGGTTTCTTCCAGGCTGCACTTTGCGAAATATACTGGTATACTTACATCCGGCTCATCCTAGACTCGTACGAGTTAATAGCAGGGCTAGAAGGTTAATTTCACCAGGTAAGGTGAAGGACAAAAGAATAGTTCAGTGAAATTGTGTATAAATACACAGCTGCTGCCAAAATATAGCAGAATAAAACAAAACCAAATCTTCTATATATATATACTTTGAAGAGCATGCTTTTTGTTCTCATTTTTTTATATAAACTGTTACACATGGTGCCACTGAAATAGAACTTATAACTCTGTGCCGTGTATCATCTTTAATTCTTTTTTTATTCTGTGTGCCTTGGATTGCGCTGTGTATTTCATGATACTTCTGAAAGAACTATCCCACTTTAATGCAATGTAAAGTACTGCCTTTAAATTTAAGCTTCCTGAAAAGCTTTAGAACATGGCTACCCTGGAAGCTTTCCGTGTCCAGCTTGCTGGCACAAGGCTTATATTTAAATGGCCCTCTGCAATACTTTGTACATGAGAACATCATGATTTTCGAATGGACAGCTGTCAAACGTGCTCATGAGGTTTTAAAACAATCTTTATTTGCTGGAATGAATTTAGAGCTTCATGCCTGAGATCCCTGAGCAAGGTTCTTGATGTCGAGATGTTTGCATGCTGTGTTCGCATAAATGTGGTCCGTATACTGGCCACACTTCAATCACGCTCTCTGGAGGATAGCACAATCCTCTCAGTATTATGCTGAATGAGTGTGCGCGTCCATGCTTTTGGCTAAGTCGTAAACAATGCTTCCATGCACGATAACACCGCAGCCTAGTGTTCAACCCGCCTTTTAATGCTGCTCTTGTTGATGAATATTGCAATCTCTATATTGCATATGTTTGGGAAGCTGGCTGTTTCAACAATGTCTCCTGCTGCAGCAGTGAGTACAAAAAGAATCCTGGAGTATTTTGTTTTTGGTCTTGAATACTGTATTTTTCTTCATAGCAAGTTTTCGTGTGGCTGGCCATGCCGGGAAAGCTTTCTCATGCATCAGCGAGGATTGGCAATTATACTAAGAAGTCTGAGTTCTTGACCCTGAATGCAAAACTTAGCATCATAACATATTCATAATGATGACCGCGCCAACAATGACATTTGATCCACAACTTCAAGAGCCACTCATAGAGGTGACAGAAACAGAGAGTGCCGACAGTGGCTATAGGAGCACGGCAGGGAAGGATTTATGGTTGGGGGATGTCATCCCCATTCAAAAACCTGACATTTTACATAGGAAAACCGTGCCGAGCCCCTATTTCTCAACAAAAAAATTCCAAGAAATACATGTTTCATATAAGACAGCCCCCCCCCCTTTAAGAATGATCCATAAATCCACCCTTCTAGCATTGACACGTGGCAGGTTTTGCATCCACAGATCTAGTGTAGAGCATGATTATTTATATACATGACCGTACCTTTTCAGACTGCTTCTAGAAGTTTAGGAGTACCCAGTGGCTTCAGTATAGGTTTCACAGTGCTGCTGTGCATTATTTCATTGCTGTGTTTCATGTTTAACGTGCACAGTTGCAGCTGTACACATAAATTTTCTCTAGTTGTTGAAATTTTAGCTTGTAATGCCACAGCAGAGTACCACACTTTACTTGTGATCCACCATACAGAAAATGAAAGTCAATGTATTGAACACATCAAATTATATTTTTTCAGCATAACTGCAGGCATCTTTGAAATTGAATGCACATGTGCATTCTCATTTCAATAAGTACTTTTTACCACAAATAACACTGTCATAGGAGATGGGAAAAATAAACACATGTGAGAAAAGGCGCCCAAATTCAGTTCGAGCTTCATTACGCAGTGAAAGCTCGGAGCGTAAACGTCCATACTATTAATACGCGAAGGGTGGCAAACGAAACCATATGGGGAGTTGAAACATTTTCGCTGTCATGAAGTGCGAAAATGCTTCGCCTTTTTCGCACTTTTTTCTCATGACCTCAACAAAGCAACTGCTGAACCTGCTACAGGAAACGGATCTAAAAACAGCGTGCGACCAGAAATACAGACTTGATCTCGATATGAACGAATACACATGAGCTTGGTACGTCCCAAAGGCAAATAGCGTGCACGACACTTCAGACAGGCATGCGACAAAGTTTCTATATACTAAGAACAAAGCGAGCGCCGCTGCTTCCTTTGCAATATCGCTCTCCGCCCATGTCATGAACCCCGCCGCTCACACAAGCGCAGTCGTCGAAAAACAAAAATACCAGTTGTATTATAACCAACACCAGTTGCAATCGCTGGAGCGTTGCAAGAACACACATAACTAGCAACGAGGTTTCACTGCTGATCGAAACGGGAACGCGAATAGCACACGGCACGCACAAGACACGAAACATTCGCACAATACGCCGACGACCGCTCTGTAGTGCACGCCGTTTCGAATCACTGGTGAACGAACAGGGCGAGTGAACAGCGGCGGCCTCTCGACGGCTCCGAGCAGCACTGCAGTAGACGTTGTCGTTGAATGGTTGTCGCCGAAAGCGTTCAAATCCGGGCACGCAACAAGAATTTTGCACTAAGATATAGTTGAACGCCGTCAACGTCAGCCTGTGAGCACCACCAAAAACATAAACTCGAGCAGTTAACGAAAGTACGCCTACGCTGCACCTCAAATGGTATGCCGCGGCCAGCTGCTGCCGCCCGGTTTGTAAACAAGCTGCCCGGACAAGATCGCCTCCCGAGCGAGAAAAAACCCACGTGATTTCCTCCACACTTTTCTCCCATGTTGTTGTATAGAAAGGGCCTCTCCTGAGTTTTCCTTCCTCCATGGATTGTAGCATAGAGGAATTTTCCTTCCTCCATGCATGGAGGAAGAAAAGTTTTTTTTTTTTTTCCTCCATGCCTCTATGGATTGCAGCTTCCGAAGCGTTTGGAAGTAGGTAGGCTGAAAACGCCGATTGGTCGATGAGATGCGCTTCTCCGTGACGTTTTTTTGCTTCGCTCTCATTCTCAACCGGATAAATGGATGTATGGGTGGATGGATATGGATACGGCTGAACCCTTTAAATCGGGCGGTGGCTCAAGCCACCTAGCCATGACTTAAGAAATTTTACTCTTGTCTTGATTTTAGCCACCAATCAGATAACCTTCGCTTGGTTACTTCTACCCACTTCAAATCTACTTCCCCTTCACTGTCCTTAAACCCCAATGCCTTGGTTATATCAGCCCCGCTGCTTTTCACTGTAGGGTGAAGCCCTTTACAGAAAAGTATAAAGTGTTCAGCCGTTTCCTCCTCCTCTCCGCACGCAACGCACGACGTGTCTATCACGTGGTACCTAACTCTAAATGTCTCAGTCCGCAAAACTTCATTCCTGGCCCCAAACAACAAAGAGCTTCCCCTACAATTATCAAAGATATTTTCTTTGGCAATTTCCTGCTTGAAGATCCTGTATGTTCCAAGTGCCGATTTCGTCAGCATCCCTGTTTTCCACATTTAGAGCTCTCTCTGTTTCTTTAACCCTTTTCTTAGCCGATAATTGCTGATTTGCCCCCCCCCCCCCCCCTTACTGCTGTCCAGATATTTGGTTCTCAATTTTCTAGTTTGCTTTCTCCATTTCGTGTCAACATTCTTTATATACAGGTATCTGAAAACTTTCGTAGCCCACTGCCCATTCGTAGCCCGTCCATTTGAGCCGTGACGTTATTGTGACTCCTAGTACTTATATTCTTTTACCTCTCTGACTGCATTGTTATTTATGTTGTATGTAAAATTAAGTTGCGTAGTCTTTTTACTGATGCAGAGATAAACTGTTTTGTCGAAGTTAATAACCATTTCCTATTGGTTACACCATTTTGCTAATAATTGTAGATTTTCGTTCAAAGTAAGCTAGTCAGACACAGATTTGACAGAATTAAATATAGTACAATAATCCGCAAACAGCGTTTCGGTCACAGAGGGTTAGAGAGCTTCTGTGAGGTTTTTTATACAGATATTGAAGAGTACTGGACCCAAAACCGATCCCTGAGGCGCACCTAAGTAAACTTCTAAGAATCGAGAGGTTGCTCCATTGATGTTGCAAACTGCTTTCGTTTTGATAAACATGATGTGACCCAACTGATTATTTGGTCCGGAATGCCTAATAATTTCATTTTTGTTGCTAGTTTATGATGAAGAACTTTATCAAAAGCTTTGGAATAATCTAAAAAATTATGTCGACCTGGCGACCACAATCAAACACTTTGACACTTTTACCTACAGTGACCCCTAGTTGTGCTGTAGTGGAATATCCTTGACGGAAGTCATGTTGGGCTTTGGTCATTATTTCCGTCTGGTCCGAAAAATTGTTGTGGTATTTGGTGATTAAATGTTCTAGCACTTTTGTAGGAGGTGGAATTGAAAGAAATGGGGCGGTAATTACCAACTTGCAGTCGGCTGCCATTTTTAAAATCCGGAATCACGTGGGAAATTTCCCATTCATCTCGTACTATACCCGATTCAAGAGTCTCATTAAATATTATTATCGAAAACTTGGCTAGTATTGCAGCGTAAATTTTAAGAAAGGTAGTGGGAATATTATCGGGGCCGGGGGTTCCTTGGTGTCTAGCCGCAGGAGTAAGTCTACTATTATTTCTCTGCTAATGGTAACACTTCTTTCGAGACTGTTCAGACAACAGTCGTTAAACGTTGTATTAGATTTAGTAAATACGCTTTGGAAGTAAGTATTAGAAGCATCAGCTATCCCCTTTTTATCTGTAATGGCAGAGTCGTCGATGATAATCTTGTCAAGTTTTCTACTTCCTTTGTTTGACAGAAACTGCCAAAATTTACTGGGATTTTCTGTCACGAAAAAAACCAAGTGTCTCACCATGGAAGCCAGGTTGAAACTCTTAGTCGTAGCTGCATGTTTGCCCCTACCAAAAACGCACGGCACCATACTTCTGTGTAATGACGTGGTATGCAGCACTTTTTGGTTGAAATCAGCTTCACAAGATATGGACATTGTTGCTGTCTTCTACACTTTAGCGTTAGGCTAAGATTAATGAAAATGACTCTTCAAACATTCTTTTTGGAAAGTTCTTTCGATTCTTCGCTCTGTCAGCATTTTTCGCAGCTTGTGTTGCCGCACAATGCCTCTTGTTGCGCCATTAGAAATGAAATGCTCACACGGCTGGACAGTTTCTGTGTACCTGAAGAGAGGAGAGTGGCATTCTGGTGCATGGCCTTCAAGAACTGAGACGACTGCCAGTCGAGCTCTCGAGCAAGTAATCGTTGGTCGTGGCGGTAATTTCGATCCATCGATAGCGGACCACTTCTGCAAATCTTTTTGTGCTTGGCGGAATGTCTCCATGCATCAATTCTTTGTGGACAAAGAGTATCTCCTCTGGACGAACAGTGACACGGGAAACGTTCAATGCACCATGCTACTCCTGTCCCTTTCACTTTGTATGGCTACGGACTGACCATCCTCGCAACAACTTCAGGCTGCAAAGCAGGTAATACCATCAACTCAGGATACACGACACATGAGCCTCATTTTAACACCACAATGTTAAGGATCCCATTCGGCAGAAAATCCGTTGTCGAACGGCATTGTGAGAAAAAAATCTCAGGAGAAGCAGCGTAGGTGGGTTACCCAGGTTACGTGGCCTTGTGGCGTCGTCACAACCTGCCCATCGAATTGTAAGCAAACTGGCTACCGTGGTAGGTGGCAGTTAAATTAATGATTGGTCGTGAGAGGTTGCTTGGTAAGAGCAACCTCGGTAGCACAAGCCCCACCAGTGGCAGCACCTGCCATCGCAGGGCAGTGGCGCATCACTTAACCGTTGCACCACGGTGCCAGGACTGATATAAGGACTTCCAGGGGTCTATGAATCTAAAGTCGAGATTGAGCAACTCAGCATATATGGGCATTAACCGATTACAGCTATCGCGCCATACTCTTAGGGCAGAGCCTAAATGTCCTCTGAAATTTTTTAAGGCTAATTTATTTTGGTTCTTGGTCATTGTGGCCATCCAGCAGGGCCTGCGTCATCAGTGGAAAGCCATGAATAATGATAAAGGACTAAAATAAACAAACTAAAAACGAAATGTCATAAATATAAGGTCCCTGTACTGTCCTGTAGCTTTCATCAGGCTAGCGGTGGCTACTGGAGACTGAAAGGCAAAAGCTTAGAATGATTTGAGAGGGAGTATTTCAGAGCGCCCCGAAGCTAAAGCTGCACAGAACATCCAGCTGAGTTTGTTCCTGTTCTCTACGCAGGTTTTCAAGGACGGGGAGGTGTTCCTGGTGGACGGTCGTCCGCTAGACAGATCCAACTGGATGCGCTACGTGAACTGCGCAGCCAGTCCACAGGAACAGAACCTGGTGGCCTTCAGACGTTACGGCAACAAATACTACCGGACACCCAAGGCCGTGGGCGCCGGCGAGGAGCTCCTCGTGTGGTACGGCGCAGCGTTTGCTCGGGAGCTGGGGCTGCTCGGCAAGCCACGAGGTTCGGGGCCGTCCGCGAAAGGTGAGGGTCACGTCTTTTCATGCGTGGTACGAGCAGTCGCAATTGGATGGGGTGATCTGATTTAGATTTTTCATGGAGAGGCTGATGAGACACTTTGCATCCCGAATGGTCATAAGAAATGCATCACTCCAAAAGAGCTGTATTAAAAGGATAGGGATGTCAAGTAGAAGTTGGCTGGAATGTACAAGGAAACTCGTTCAATCACAGAGACCACATTCACCAGCAACGGAGCTTTTATAATTTAATAAAAAGAAAAAATACAGGTGTCGCCCTCCACTGCCGATTTCGCAAGCATAATGCATGCGTCAACACCGATTTCTGGGGCGGATCCCAGAGGCCACACCACATCACTATTCACTGTAATACAGAGGTAACCCGCTCTTTTCGATAAAGACATCTTGAGTTTAAATGGATTGGCGGGAAGGCTTTTAAATACAATGTTCTCGGCGATGAATGCGTTTTTATGGGTTGGTAGAGCGTATTTCGGACGCGTATTTCGGAGGTTGTGGGTTCGGATTCTATTGATGACATGTTTTTTTCTTCTGCTTTCTAATAAATTATTTTAAAAATAATTACCCAGTTAATCTTCCGTCGATGAAGATCACAAATTAAAAAGACACTCCTTGGTTTCAGTGAATGTTGGCTTCTTTCATGTGCATTAATTAGAGTGTGCGAATATCTGCGGTGCTCACCGCTGCTTGTTGCTTTCGCAGCGCTAGTCGAGGCATGGCAGAGAAGGCCAAGTGGCCCGTGCGCCGCGGGGATAGAAAATCAACTATTACAATTTAGTTAATCAGCTTACTAGTAAAAGCAATTTACCAGTTGGGAGTTGAGTTGAGTTGTACGCTGCAGGTGGTATTAACCTTGCTTGTTCTGCGGGCAATCTCCACCGTAGCGTGACTTATATGTTAATAATGACAAACCTTTCGGATCAGTTGTCTGGTGTCCGCTTTAACTCGTATTACTACGCGTCAAACGCCATACTGTTACCTCAAAAAGCCTATTTTTTTAAAAATTAGTGTCAAGCATTCCTGAAACACCTGGTATATCGCCTGCCACGTGGAGCACCTAAAAAGCCCCAATTATCAAATAATTCCCTCCGCGTATGGATCTCAAGGAAGCGCTGGGCAAATTTTTAATAGGTCCGGTAGGTTTTCGGGGTCGCCGCCTGCAATCATCGCGTCCCGTCGGCATCGTCACTGTCATGAACGCTTACTTTCTGAGCTTTTTTGTCAGCTTTGGAACAATCGAACCTTGAAGCAAGTGCCAGGTATCGTAGTAGCTTATAAGAACGGTCAGCGTTCATGCAGTTGTCCCCGGTAGTACAGAGGCGCGGTGGTGGTACTTCGCACAAGCAACTGCATGATGTGATTAAAACAAAGCTCCTCCTGCGGTAGCTCGAAAGTGGCCTCAATTTCGATACATATTCTCGCGTCGGCTGTCCAATCTGCAAATTCCGGTTTTTGAGGCTGATATCCACCATCAGCTGTGGGTATGCCCGGCGCTGGAGCCGACGAGAATCTGGCACCTGGTGCGGCAGCGGGTCTCTCGCCGGCCAATACTTCGTTATATATCGCTTGGAGTCAGGGACCGCATCATCAGCTTTATTAGAACTGCCAACATTTTTCCTTTATTTAGCCATCATTATCTTTCAACCATCATTACATACCCTTTTTATGCCCTCAGGAAATAAATAAATATCGATTTGTAAAATGAAAAGACAAACAAACAAGAAAGCCGTGGTAACTCTTCTGTGCATGTCTGTAGACGTGAATTTGAGATGGCTGGCGATTAGTGCTTGAACTATAATTCGTTTCAGAGCTCTCCACAAACTATCTGCTTTTTTTCCTGCAGAAGGCGGAAACAGTGAGGTCAGACCAAAATGTGTCTTCTCCTGCGGTGCATGCGGTGAGCTGTTTTCAGCGCAAGATCTCTTGGAGAAGCACAGGCGGCGCAAGCACCCGCAGAGGCCAGAGGGAAGGCACCGCTGCGCCCACTGCCCCTATTCGAGCGATCGAAAGTAAGACAAGATTTGAACTTTCCTCTCGTTTTGGTTTTGTTATGTGAGGTTTTAACTGGGGGATAAATAAGTTATCCCCGATTAACCGCGGCTCACACGGTTCAAAACTGCCCGGACCATACCCCGAGATAGCTCGCGCTACCGAGCGCACGCCGACCACGTCGGGCCTTGCTCTGTGTGGGAAGAAAGGAGCAACACTCTGGCTGACTCAAACAGGCATTTATTGGTACAGCAACAATAATGTCGGCTAGCAACAAAATATGCGAAGGAATTGAGGTCATCCGACTCACCATCACGGTTTCGAGCGAACATTCGCCCACGCTAGGGCAAGCGAGAAACTCCGAGGCCAATAGGGACGAGCTAGCGGGAGGGTGTTCCCAACACGAGGCCTCGCTCCGCTAGCGAAGAGCGGAGCGCCGCGCCGAACAGTCGGTACGCGTCGAGTTCCCGAGCCGAAGATCGGGCGCTATATGCTGTTGGAGATGGCGCTTTGTTCCCACCGCTGGACACCAGTTGTTGAATGGGGGTTCAGTGTCACTCCCGACGGGACCACAGGTCAGGAACGACGCTTGCTCCGAACTGCGCCACCACCACCAGGATAGGACTGCCGACGAGGTTAAGGAGTTGGATGATCGGAGGAAGGTTACTGGAGGGTTCATTTACAATATTTACATAGATAGAGTCAAAAGGAACTTCTCTCCGAAGAGAGGATATTAAAAGGAGGCCTAAGGAGCCTTAAAAGGGAGCATGATCCCTAAATGAAGCACGATTCAGGGAGCGCCCAAATGGTGCACGATTTTCACTGCACTCGCTGTCCAGTTTTATACTGTTCTTGGTCCCTAGATTCCCCAGGTTGAGGACGTCTCCGCCAGGGTGGGAGTGGTCTATCTTATATTATCACGCACAAACACGCACCACCGCATACAGGGACATGCCCTCGTCATGTGTTGAGCCAGGGAGAGAGTAGGATGCCCTCGGGTCCACTCCGACTGCGGAGGGAGATGATCTCGTAGCCATCTGAAAGATTCCACTCACCGCCGTCACCTGTTCTTTAGATGTCAGTCGACGCCCCGGACAAGAACGCATGGTCGGGTCCAGTAGTCGGAAGGGTCGCTTCGTTCCTGGCGACGCCTGCGAAGGCTGGCGGATGACGACCGCTTATCCGCCGCCGTTTTTTCACACAGAGCGTCTTCTACTGGGAATGAGGCCGCATTAGTTCCCTCAACTTAGTCACGGGCATTTGGGAAAAATAGTTGCCGTTGGCTCGCTGCGGCGGCCTCTCCGCTTCGCCCGGAGTCCGCCCGGGATCCGGGGTACTCGGGTCGGAAACGTGGGAGGATTCTTATCGCGTGGCTCGGGACCATCCCGAAGAAGCTTAGTGATGGCTTCCTTCAGGTGAACCTTGCCGAAGACGCTGCCAACCCAGAAGAGCGGGCCCCCGAATGTAACAATGTAATGCCCCGCGCGCACGTGCAGCAAATACGCAGTTTGTGGCACTCGTTTCGTTGCGACGGCGGCGCCCTTCCTTGTTATTTAAAGTAACTAGAAATTAATATAGAGTTAATAATAATATATAGAGTTAATATGCAGATACACCTGCGACTTGCGACAAAGGTGCTCCAATATTTATATTCAAAAATGGCAGGAAGAGGTGAGGGAAATAGCTGGGTATTACTGCAGGATAATGTTACAACCGGATGGTGTTGCATTATTGAAAAAAGAATACTCCCTTTCTTTCTTCTCTCCTTCCGGACGAAGCAGTGTCGGTGAGAGGTGGATCCGCGGCCCCGTGTGGTAGCATATACGCATGCAGTGGGCTTCTTCTAGTTTTTCAGCTCTGCGTCATCAGTGTGGTTAACATGCTCACAGTGTCTACTTTTTAATGCCCCTTTCATTTGCTTCCACGTAGACCTAATGTCGTCAGACACGTGCGGACCCACACGGGCTGGCGGCCTTTCTTGTGCCAGGTGTGCGGGAAGGGCTTCGCACGGCTAGACCATCTCACCGGCCACCAGCTGGTCCACTCGGGGGAGGGTCCGCACGAGTGCCCGGAGTGCGGACAGCGCTTCAGCCAGGCGTCTAACCAGACTGGCTGCTCACCGCAGGGTGCAGCACTGTGTGGACGGCGGGGCTGCCTCGCACCTGTGTCCCCGCTGCGGGAAGTGGTTCAACCATAAGGGCCACCTCAATACCTGCTGACAAACACGGGGGAGAGGCCCCACGTTTGCTCACAGTGCGGCAAGCGGTTCACGCGACTTGTTGATGTCGTGAGACATCAGAGGGTGGTGCACGGCCGCCAATACCAGCTCCAGTCCCCGCTCTGCGTGAAAGGCATTGTGAACATGGCCAACATGAGAATACATGTGTGCACATGGCACAGCTCTGCTAGGGATAACGAAGAGCTGTGCAGCGATGAGTGAGGGACTCGGTGCAGGTGGAGGCATGTAAAAGGCTCCTCTTGAGCCCTGTCTTGTGTGTTTTTTCGTGAAATTTTAACATCTGTGAAGAATTACACAAACTAGAATTTGTTTTTAGCACAGAAAGACACCACACGAAGAAACTAACTTGACAGTACAAAGCGCTAAGAACTTGGTTTTTATTGACAGATCGCTTGCTTTTATACAGCAGCTGCTCGTATCACATCACATCACTTTATTTTCCTTAAAGACCCCTTTCGGGGTGTTACATAAGGGGTGGGGTTTACAAGATGCAGGCGATCACAGAAGTCGAAAATGTGGATGGACAGGTTATGGCAGCGACATGGTGGGAAAGGCCGTTCCAGTTAGTTGCTGTTCGTGAAAAAAATGAGTTCATGAAGGTAGTAGTACGGGCTCGTGGACGCAAAACTTGAAGAGGGTGACCGATGCGATGGGATCTGTGTGGTGGGGGTGCGCAGATGTATGGTTCTTGTCTTAGGGGCGAATAAAAACATGTGATACAAAACAAGACTGGCAATGCGACGGCGAGCAGAAAGATCACACAAACCTGATTGTAATCTTAGAGATGATATGCTAACGTCGTATGAGTATGAAGAGTGAATAAATCTGGTAGCTCGGTTTTGTACAGCTTGATGGCATTTGTTAAATATGCTTGATGAGGGTTCCAGATGTGCAATGCGTATTCCAGTTTAGTTCTGATAAGTGAGATGTATGCTTGTAGTCTGACGTGTTGAGGGGCTTCCCTCAGGTGACGTTTTAAGAAACCTAATGTTTTATTAGCTGATGATATCAGATTAGTTACGTGCAGTCGCCAAGATAAATCATCAGAAATGGTGATACCTAAGTATTTGTAAGACTGGACGAGGTCAACAGGGCAGTTAGAAACGGAATATTCAAAAACAAACTGGTTGCGACGGCGGTGAAAAGACATGTACTTACATTTGTTAGGTTTGAGTGTCATCATCCACTGCGAACACCAGTTTAGTACGAGGTTTAGGTTTGCTTGAAGGGATTCTTGGTGAGAAGGGTTAGTTACCGAACGATAAATAACGCAATCGTCAGCGAACAAGCGGATATGGCAAGATACGCGCTGGGGTAAGTCGTGAATGTAAATGAGGAATAACAAGGGACCAAGGACGGAACCCTGCGGGACGCCAGAGGTGACTGGGAGCGGGTTGGAGGATTGGTTATTAATGTAGGCAGACTAGAGCGGTGCGTGAGGAATTCGTTAATCCACGCGATGATGTTTGGATGTAGGTTTAACTGGGAAAGTTTAAGAAGCAAGTGTTGATGAGGTACTTTATCGAATGCCTTAGCGAAGTCTAAGAAGATGGCGTCAGTTTGCAGATTAATATCAAGGTTGGCGTGAATGTCATGAAGAAAAATGGCTAGTTGAGTCTCGCACGAAAAACCCTTACGAAAACCATGCTGTGACGGGTGAAAGAAGTTATTGGAATCTAAGAATTGCATGATTTGGGAGTAAATGACGTGTTCCATGATTTTGCAGAAAATACTTGTTAATGAAATGGGCCGATAATTAAGAGGTGAATCAGTATTACCTGTTTTGTGCACGGGAACGACCTTCCCCACTTTCCAGTCGTCTGGAATGGTTCCTGCGGAGAGTGATTGCGAAAACAATAAACAGAAAATACTGGAACAGGCTGGGTTAGCGTTTTTCAAAATTTTTGGATTGATGTCATCTATGCCGGCGGCAGATGAATGTTTTATTTTATCTATTATGCACGAAATTCCACTACTGCTGAAAGTTATGGCGTCCATGGCTGTAGTAATAATAAGTGGTAATGTAAAACATGGTGCTTGGGATTCGTCGGTGAAAACAGATGAAAATGCAGAGTTAAAGATGTCTGCACAGTCGGAATCAGCCACGATTTCACCAGCATTGTTAGTGAGGGTGATAGCGCGCGATTCCTTCGGGTTTATCACCTTCCAGAATTTCTTGGGGTTATCAACTATCATTTTTGGTAGTACTACTTCGAAAAATGAACACTTAGCACTTCCAATCTCGGCCAAGTATGCGTTCTCAGCTTCATAATATTTTTCCCATGCGTGGGGGTTTGCGTGGCGTTTCGCTGTACGAAATGTGCGTTTTTTCTTGTTTTCGAGCCTTTTCAGTGTCTTTGTGAACCAGGGTTTCTGATTACTCTTTCGTAAACTGCATGATGGAATATATTTATTTGTTAGTTCGATAACTTTATGTTTGAAAAGGGTCCAGTTCTCATTTACACTTCTGGAAAGATAGGACGTTTCAAAGACCGACAGAAAGTTCGTTATTTCAGAGTTGATTGCTTCATAGTTTCCCTTATCGTAGAGCCTAATAGTTTTCTGGGAAGTTTGTCTTAATTCAGGTGAGAAGTTAAAGGTGGCATGGATTACTTTATGGTCGCTGATTTCTTGGAGGCCTGTAATGAAATTAAGACTGTCTGGATGAGTGGTCAGTATGAGATCCAGAGTGTTCGCTGCTTCCCCTGCGACGCGTGTCGGTTCCGATACAACTTGGGTCAAGTTAAAATTAAGGCAAACGTCAATGAAGTCATTCGGCTCTTCTTGACTATCTATGGGCTGAGGTTGGTTACTCCAGTCGATATTGGGGTAATGGAAGTCCCCAAATAGTAGGATGTGTGCTTTAGGGTGCTTTAATACTAGTTTGTTCAGAACATTGTGAAGCTTGCGGGGAAAGTCGGGACTTTTGCGAGGCGGCCTATAACACACACCAATTAATAACGTCAGAGGGGAGGCGCGGCACATAATCCACAGCATTTCTAAGTCTGACGCGATATCAATGGCAGAACAAGACAATTGTTCGCTGACTGCAATTAGGACTCCTCCCCCACGAGAATACTTGCGATCAGCGCGAAAAAGATTAAAGTTGGGCAGGTCAAACAGAATTTCTGAGTCAGTGATATCGCTGTTCAGCCACGTTTCGGTCAATATAAGTAGATTGCTGCCTGACGAAGTTACAAGGTTCGATACGATATCGCGTTTCAGCAGGAAGCTGCGAACGTTAGTAAAGATTACTGATAGTGAAGCGTTGGCGCATGGCGTAGGTGGGGGATGAGCTGAGGGCGATGATCGGCAAGGATGAGCTGATTGCTAGGGTATTTCTCTTACAGATTCTGAAAGTTCATCGAAAACGTAACGTTTGGGGCCAATATGCAAAGTTTTAAATCTCAGGGAAAAAGGCACGGACTTCGCCCTGGCAAAAGCGACAAGATGTTTCCGGCAGTTTTGAACGCGGCGCGAAAAGTCTTCACCTACGCTGTAGTCTGTACCTTTGAATTTAGAACCTTTAGAAAGAATTGATTCTTTAGTTTTAAAGGATGTAAACTTAACGATAATTGGGCGTTTCCTGTCCTTAGAGTGTCGTCCGAGGCGATGGGCGCGTTCAATGTCGTTAGGGCTCAACTGGGTGTCCAGGTGGTCAGAGCAGTGGCGAATGATCAAGTCTTCTGTAAGCGAATAGGTTTCGGTGGGGTTGGTATCGGGTAAACCATAGAAAAGTAGGTTATTGCGCCGAGAGCGATTCTCTGCGTCATCTAGACGAGCTTCCAGCACACCAACTAAACGAGACGTTGCAGCCGAAGTGGCCTGAATCCCCTCCAGATCATTGCGGAGTGTAGACAGACTTTCGTAGTCAGTTTCTAAGGCGCTGAGACGCGTAGTTAGATTAGTCATTTTCAGGTCTATTGAGAGCAGTTGGCCCTTAAGCTCTTGCACTTCCTTAACCAATTCTGTCTGGCCAGTAGACATCTTTTTTAGTTCGCCAAGGATTACGTCTAGCTTCTCGGGGCCGGGATTGCTCTCAATGTCACCGCACATCAGTAATAGGGACCGAACAACATGAAAGCACTCGATACAGGTAGCAAGGCAACACTGGGGGCTCGGAAGCTGTACCAAAAAGTAGTTGCTGGTTTTTTTTGTGAATATAGTTTGATGGTTACCAACCTGCATGGCGAAGAGAAGTGGGTTATGCAAACGTGTTGTGGCACAGCCACCGAGCCCACAGGGTGCGGTGGATGGTCGCTGCTCCTTTATAGATGGCACGGTGAGTGTTGTTGCTGACGATGGGGCCTCCCAGTCTGCGCTGAGTGTCAAGTTGACTTGAATCGGCGGGTTGGTAGTTGCTGCGCACAATGTCCTTCCGTCAGCCGCGCCGCGCAACGGCGCACGCTCAATCGCGGTCGCCCAGGTAGCGCAAAAGACAGCATTGAGCAAGAGCCAGATGATCGAGGGCGAGTGCACCTGCATGGCGAAGACAAGTGGGTTATGCAAACGTGTTGTGGCACAGCCACCGAGCCCACCAAGTGAAAGAAACAAATTCACTCCAGTCCTCCTCGAGGGATGACGGGATCTCAGTTGATCTGATATGTTCGTGTGTGAATTCTTTTCTTCCACTTTGTTGATATGAGCAGCTGCTGTATAAAGGCAAGAGATCTGTTGATAGAAACTGAGTCGTTAGTTAGAGCTCTGCCCTGTCAAGTTCTTTTCTTCCTGTGCTGTCTATCTGCGCTAAAAAAAATTCGAGTAATGCACCAACTAGCCTGCAAATACGTTCTCCCATGTTATAACAACCAGCCCTACAACAAGCCTAACTCATCCTATGCAAATATTGGGGAGCAATTAAGTACACGTTGCAGAATGCTGAGGACTTAGGACTAAAGTTAGCGGCATTGCGATCTCTCGGCAGGGTCGATACACACGCGAGGGCAAAATAATAGTTTCCTTTCAACAAACATGTTAATCCGGTGATTTTCTGCAAGAACTAAACAAAAATGTTTCTGTGACGAATTGATATATTAATATACAGAGACACTAAAACGGGCCATAAAAAATGCACTTGCCTGAGGTGCAGTGATGTGTGCTGCACTGCGTTTTCTAAAGAACAACAGAATGGAAAACCTGCACGAATTTTTCATTAGCGTAATTTCTCAGTCAACCGTGACTGCTTAAATTTTTGCCTCGTGCTGCATTCAGTCAGTTCTTGACACCTATGCGCATCATACCCACATTGAAGGTGCTATGAGGTACAGCGACTATAGGCGGCTTGAGGCTGTAGTGCTTGCCCATGAACTGACCCCATTCTGTTCGCTTTTGTCCCGTTTCTGTTGTGCTGCTTGGAAAGTGATGCTTTTCATTGTTTCATTAAAAGGCGTGGTTCTGCATGTGCCAAAAGGTACGAGGAGAGGTAGGGGGGGGTGGGGGGGTGCCAGGATAATTCATCTTGCACCATTTTGAAAGTTCACAGTTTTCTTTTTTCACACTTCATTAGAAAGTGTCTGTCTCATGCTGCCGTTATTGTATTGTTCGCGTTGCACAGCCCACTATTGTTTGCATTCGATGTTCAATCTGCTCGCGCTGTGCTACGTTCTGTAGCTCCTGTATTTGACAATGCAACTGAGTTGTGGCATGTTTGGCATTTGAGTTTTTATTCTACTTTTCTACTGTTGCTTGCGGTTGTGGTTAGGAACACTTTCTGAGCTGTATATTGCGTTTGTGTTTCTAACCTGCCCTGTAGCGTTCCTACAAACAGCAATGTCAATAAAAAGTGAGTAAAAAAGAAAAGCACATGCTCTTTGATCCGCATAACATATGAATCTGACCGCCAGTATGTCAGCACCATGCATGAGCTATTTATACAGCTTTTTTTTTCGGAAAAGCCGAGGCTAATAGTGAAGAAACAATGTTGACTAACACCAAAGACGGAGAAGAAAATCTGGCTGGATCTTGCTTTCAGTTTTCCTGCGGTATATGGCGTGCTTTACGCTAGGATTCACAGCAGATCATCTGCTCACGTATAGAATCTCGCCAAGGTAAGTGTCGGGAGCTTCTTGAGTGAATGATTAAGAAAAGTTGTTTGTATGGCAGTGTGTGCCTCGCGGGCTATGTTGTAACAGGCACTACAACCTCCGTATATGACCTGACGCAGAACTACAGCACCAATAACTGAGCTCCCTCTTCCTAGACGAAAGTCTGGAGGAAAACTGATAACTACTTGCGCAGATTCTCATCTGCCCTTTCCGCTCCATAACCCAGGTCGCAGTTCTAAAAAAAATCGCCGCTTCTGACAAAACTTGTATACTTGAAAGCTTCACCAGTTTCACTGGCAGGTCAACACGAATTGATGGCATCCCTACCCGGTACATTCTGAGGTGCGATCAAGGCGACGCACATTTATCTCTCGAGAAAAGAAAAAAATATCTTTGCAGATATACACCCGAGGAACGTTGCGTGGGATATTCGCCGGTTGAAGGCTTCATACTCATAGATACTTCACAGAAACTATACCGCAAATTTCCGGAATGCTTTTACTATTGTTGTCTCATCAAAAAAAAAAGCTAAACTGTGCTACAGTTTTGCTGAAACATTCGGCTAGAGCCGTGATGTTTTTCAACTCGCCTTCTTTTCATCTTTCTTGACCGGGTTTAGTTTCTGTGCTTTTTGCGTCTTCTTTCAATAGTTTTTGTTCTGCTTTTTTGCTCTTGGCTTATGGATTCCTACGACAATGTCTGCAATGGAATTCAGTTACACGTGAGTACACTCTGGATGGGATCAAAGTAAAGGCTCTCGCCATAAAGCTTATTGCGTTTACAATATGCCACGTAGGCCGCAAAGGCCTGCGAGAGCAACGATAATCATCTGCTTTTTAAATTTGTCTCTTTTACCCCTTCCGTAATCCCTTAGCGGTATGGTGTAGGTTACCACAAACTGTAAGGATGTTTCAGCACCTTCCCTCTTAACTACTTATAACCCGAACGCAGGTTCGCAAAGAATAAAAAAGATTGGTTGGAAGGAAATGAAAGGCGCAGTAACTGCTAAACTTCTTGCTGGACACCACAAACGCGCTGTGAGGGAAGGGAGGGAGGTGGGAGCGAAAGAAGAGAGAAAAAGGGGCCGTAGTGGAGGGCCCCAGACTAAGACCACCGGGGGATCTTAAATGCCCTTGACATCGCGCAGCACACGGGTACCTTTTGCATTTCGCCGCTATCGTAACGCGGCCGTGTTTAACCGCTGTACTCCGGCTCAGTAGCCGAGCGCCCTTCCTACTAAGCCACTGCGGCGGGTGCTCAAAAAGGCGCCCGTGTGCTGTGTGACGTCGGTTCTGGTTTCGATCCCCAGGTGGTATTATGTTGTTGTTGTTATCCTACCAAAAGATGGCACATACCCACACTGCGGGATCGGCCAAGAATCGGGTGGCTATTCACCTGTGGGCTCGGTGGCTGTGCCACAACACTGCCAGCTAACCCTATGGTTTTCGCCATGCAGGTGCTCGTCGCCGCATTCACCTGCGTGTTGCCTGCTCTGCTGACTTCGCACTGGAGTGTGCCGTCGAGGCATGCGCCGGAGTGGAAAAAAAGCAGATTGGACACCGACTTCGTGACTGTCATCGCCGCTGCAACACGTGCTCAAGCAACATCCGTGGATGCCTGGGAACTCGACCGACGTTGGGCGGCCCAAGTGACAGGAACAGCAATCCACCAGCAGCATATAAAAGAACAGCGACCTTCAGCAACACTCTGTGGGCTCGGTGGCTGTGCCACAACACTGCCAGCTAACCCTATGGTTTTCGCCATGCAGGTGCTCGTCGCCGCATTCACCTGCGTGTTGCCTGCTCTGCTGACTTCGCACTGGAGTGTGCCGTCGAGGCATGCGCCGGAGTGGAAAAAAAGCAGATTGGACACCGACTTCGTGACTGTCATCGCCGCTGCAACACGTGCTCAAGCAACATCCGTGGATGCCTGGGAACTCGACCGACGTTGGGCGGCCCAAGTGACAGGAACAGCAATCCACCAGCAGCATATAAAAGAACAGCGACCTTCAGCAACACTCTGTGGGCTCGGTGGCTGTGCCACAACACTGCCAGCTAACCCTATGGTTTTCGCCATGCAGGTTAGTAAAACGGAATCCTTTTCTAAAAAATCTAGCAATTACGCTTTGATACAGCTACCGAGCCCTCAGATCTGTCTTGCCATTATAACTGAATGCGTATCCGTGATCCGTTCATTGCTGTTATTGTCGGGGGATATTGAAACCAACCCCGGCCCTAATGATAATGCCGCCGTACTAATCGAACTACAGAAATTAAATGCCGGTCAGGACACTCTAATCGCGGAAATGCAAGATTTGAAGCACCAACTCATAGCTACAGATAAGAAACTACTTGATCTGAGCCAAAGGATGGCTCAAGTAGAAAGTCAGCACGAAAACCTAATGGCTCTGCAAACAGAAATTCACAGCGTCAAAGGTGATACAGCTCAAACTACCCAGCTCATATGCAGTTTAGAAAACCGTATTGATGATTTAGAAAACAGATCCCGACGAAACAACCTAATATTTTACGGCATACGCGATCCAACCCCATCTGAAACCTCGGCGCAATCGGAACAACTAATCATTGATCAATGCAGTAGCCTTTTAAACATAAATTTAGACACAAAAGAAATCGAACGCGCTCATCGAATCGGCCGCCACTCTGACAGCACAGACCGTCCAATCATCGTAAAGCTCACATACCACAAAACCAAAAAGCTTATCCTGGCTAATGGACGCAAGTTGAAGGGTACCAATGTTAGTATCGGTGAAGATTTTTCACGGCCTGTTAGAACTGCTCGCAAACACCTTGTTGCGTTTGCAAAAGCCAAAAAAGTAGCTTTCACCCTTCCCTTCAAAACTCTCTTCATTGGCCCCAAGCGCTATTACTACGATGCATCATCAGAAACAGTCAAAGAAATCTCGTAGCCATCATCTCGTGATACCAAAGTAAGAAACTGTTCTCATCCTCCGCCTCAGCATAAGCTTTCATTTTCCGTTATCTTTACTAACATTCGTAGCTTTCTTCCGAAACGCGATACCGTATTCAACCTCATGTCATCATCCGATAGCAACCTGCTTATCCTAACAGAAACTTGGTTGACCAACGATGTTAGCGACCATGAAATTCAGACAGACTTTCCCGGTTTTGATATTTATCGCAAAGATCGTAAGGAAACACGAGGTGGGGGGGTTTTAATAGCAGCAAGCCAACAGTTGTCATGTACGCCAATTAGCCTTGCCTCAGATCTGGAATTTCTTTGGCTTCTCATTCGAGCCTCGCCCCAAACAGTATTGCTTGGCGTCTGCTACCGCCCTCCAAACAGCAATCCTGATTTCTGCACAAAATTAAATAAAATACTGTGTGACGTTGCTACATCACACCCTAACGCACATATTCTATTATTCGGTGACTTTAACTTTCCAAACGTTGATTGGTGTACCCAAACGGCTGCTAACACTGAATCAAATTATTTTCTTGACGTATGTCTTAATTTTAACCTTACGCAACTCATTACGGAACCGACACGTGTAGAAAAAAACTCCGCCAGTATTTTAGATCTGATACTAACAAACCATCCGGAAAGCCTAACGTCTATTTGCTTCCTACCAGAGATCAGTGATCACAAGGTTATCCATGCCACATTTTCCTTTGTTCCAACACCACGTGTCACTCACAAAAAAACTATTGTTCTGTACGACAAAGGGAACTATGAGGCCATAGATAATGAACTAACTGCCTTTCTTCCATCCTTTGCAGCATCATTTCATAACAGATCTCCTGAAGACAACTGGCTTATCTTTAAAATTAAGGTACACGAACTAACAAACAAATTCATTCCGAAAACCACTTTTCGTGAAAATCGCCACAAACCATGGTTCACAAGGTCCATAAAACGAATAGAAAATAAGAAAAAAAGACTTTTCCGCGCAGCCAAGCATAGGCCGAGCACTTCAGCATGGAATAAATACTACGCAGCCGAAAAAGCTTATCTAGCAGCCACCCGCGACGCAAAACACTCCTTTTTCCGAAATGATTTGCCTAACATCCTACGTCACAGCCCAGAAAAATTTTGGAAAATAATACACCCGCAACAGCCCCGTGAAGTTATTCTCACTAACGAATGTGATGAAATAATCGCAGATGCTGACAGTGCTGCCGTATTCAATCGCGCATTTGCATCTGTATTCACTAAGGATACCGGCATACTTTCTGCGTCTACCCTTCCCAGAAACATAACGAATAACATGCCGGCCATAACCTTCTCTGTTGGTGGTATTGTTTCCCAAATTGAAAATATTAAACTCTCATCATCGGCCGGCATCGACGAAATCAACTCGAAAGTGTTAAAGAATATCAAACATACCGCTGCAAAATTTTTGTGCCTCATATTTTTGCAGTCATTGTCTACAGGTATTTTGCCTCACGACTGGAAGGTGGGAAAGGTCGTTCCCGTCTACAAATCAGGTAATAAAAATTCCCCTTTGAATTATCGTCCCATCTCGCTAACCAGCGTGCCGTGCAAGATCATGGAACATGTCATATACTCACAAATCATGAACTTCTTAGATACTAGCAACTTCTTTCATCATTCACAACATGGATTTAGGAAAGGATTTTCATGTGAAACACAGTTGGCACTTTTTCTACATGACCTGCATGCAAACCTTGACTGTAACATCCAGACTGACGCTGTATTTTTAGATTATGCTAAAGCATTCGATAAAGTATCCCACCGACTCTTGCTGCTAAAACTTTCCCTCCTAAATTTACACCCTCATGTCTTAAGATGGTTAGAACAGTTTCTTACTAATCGTACTCAATCTGTGCTCATAAACAGCCAGTCGTCTAGCCCTCTACCCGTAACCTCAGGCGTTCCACAAGGATCCGTCCTGGGTCCCCTTCTTTTCTTAATATACATTAACGATTTACCCTTGCATGTATCTTCCTCAATCCGCTTGTTTGCTGACGACTGTGTCATTTATCGTACAGTAACTAACATCCCAGACCAACACGCTCTTCAGACTGACCTTAACAGTGTACAAGAATGGTGCGATCAGTGGTTAATGACTCTTAACCCTAACAAATGCAAGCTCATGTCATTCACCCGAAGTCCTAGACCTTTTCGTTCTACTTACACAATAGACAACCTACCAATGGAATCTGTGCTAACATTTAAGTACCTAGGCATCACACTATCAACTAACCTATCCTGGAATGCGCACATTGTCAACATCATTTCATCGGCCAACAAAAAACTAGGTTTCCTCAAACGCCACATCCGTGATGCACCAAAAGATTTGAAATCACTAGCATATACGTCACTGATAAGGCCTAAACTTGAATATGCATCAGCCATCTGGGATCCCCATCAAAACTATCTGAAGGCTAACCTCGAAAGAGTTCAAAATCGCGCTGTTAGATTCATTCATTCCGCATACTCATACGACATCAGTGTATCGTCTTTGAAAGCTGAAATTAACTTGTCGCTTCTTTCCCATCGCCGGCGCATTGCTAGCCTCTGCCTTTTTCACAAATTCTTCAACGGTTCATTGCACGAAGCACCCTACATCGTACGCCGCATGCACATATCTCAGCGCACTGGTCATCCGCTCCAAGTTGTCCGTCCACGCTCCCGTACTACTACATTCTCGGCCTCGTTTTTTGCCCGAGCAGCATCTGACTGGAACGGCCTTCCCCACCAAGTCGCCGCCATTACCTGTCCATCAAGATTCCACCAGGAGATAACGCAGATGATGTTAGACTAGAACCTCATGTTATATCCGTAGCCCCACCCCTTATGTAATGCCCCTGAATTGGGGTCTTTAAGGAAATAAACTGAACTGAACTGAACTGAACTGTACTCAGGTAATTAAAATAATTATCTTTCTCTCTTTTTCTTTCACTTCCTACGCGCGCTTCAGAACTAAGACAGTTATAGCACCTTTAATTTCCTGATATTCAATTTTCATGTGACGCGTTTTTCGGTCTCTTGGATATAAATGGTTCACATGTTTCCCACACATATCACAGCCGACCACGACTGTACCTTCGACGAAAATCCCGCGGCAAAAAAAAAACAAAAAACAAACGTTGACGGAACGGGTGTCTCGAGTACGCCGCAATTAATACGGGCTATTCCTACGGCAAGATATCTGCGTGCTTTGCTACAAGCATGCATGCCTGTACCGCCGCACGCGATTAGACGACAGGCACTGCCGGGCGCGCCAATCGCAATGCTGGGACCATCCGCCTCGCTCGAAAGTGATCGTACAACACATTTCCGCCCCACGTCCGCCTGGCGGAAGCAGCTTCAAAACGATCGTACGACGGCTCTAAGTGAGCGAAGCAGATCCGGCGCAAACTGCAGCTTCTTTTCCCGACGTCGTCCACCTCGTAGCTACCGTCGCAGTTTCTCCAGCTATTGTAAATTGCCATCTTCCTTATCTGTTCGCGGCAGCGCTGCCGCCGTATGAGGAGCCAGTACAATTAAGAGATAGAAAGAGAGGCCTATGCCAACGGCAGCCTTATGTACCCGCACACGAAGGCGAGAAGGCGGCTTAACACATCGTTAAGGCTAAAAAAGACCGGCGGTGGGCCGCCATGCATCAGGCAACGAAAGCAGCGAGAGATATGAGCGGGGCGTGAAATATAGGCGGATGAACTGGGCGGCCCGTAAAGCAGTGTTAGAAACAGCGACAGCCAGTCTGGTTTAGCAAAGGCGACAGCAAGTCTCGCCTGTTGGCAGCCAAAACTTATGCCTCTACCGGGTGGCTCCGAGCAACTCGATGGTGATCGTTCCCAGGCCGGCTGTCAAGGATTACGCGGAATAGACACAGGTGTCAGCTGGTTCCAATTACTGAGCTTTGCCCGGTCGGAGTTAGGGACCCGAAAGAGCAGACAGCTGAAGTTTGAGCACAGCCGGGCCCTTTCTGAAGTCTCCGACGCCGCCGCATTTAGCAAGCGGCCGTCATTTTCCCCAATCGCCGTGACTATGTCGGGGAACAAAAGGGGCTCGTTTCCGGTGGCTCTCCGGCGCTGTGAACACCGCGGCGGGCTGGCGGGCATCGGCCCCAACCATCACAGGCATCGCAGGAGAAACGACACCACTTTTCGGCCCCGCTTCCCGACCTTGCGTTCTAACGTTGCGCGTCCGTCGTCATCTAATGAAGAACAGGTGTCGACAGCCCGTGGGAACCCTCGATTGGCAAGATAAGATCACCTTCCGCAGTCGACGTGAACCCGACGGCATCCTCCTCTCTCCCAGGCTCAACATGTGACGTGGGCGTGTCTATATATGTTCGGTGGTGTGAGTTTGTCGGAACAAGTGAAAGATTCAGGCCACTCCCACCCCGGCGAGGGCACCTTATAACCTGGGGAATCTGGGGAAGATGAACGCTATAAAACTCTACAGCGAGTGCATTCGAATAGATCCTGTTTTGCTCTGACGCTTGTAAAAATGTAAACAAACCTACTGTGCAGTTTTCTCCTTAACGGAGTCCGACAACATCCTTCTAAGACGGGACATGCGGCGCTGAACGAGTCAGTCTACTCAAGGGCCCTTCCGTCTCCAACTCTGGTGGCACCGGTGCCATTGAAGCGCAATCCCCAACACTGGTGGCCTGCGATGGGCTTGAACACCCATCCCGAACAGCACTAGAAGCAGCGAGGAACGCTTTAAGCGCTGTTCACCATGAGGAGAAACGATCCAGGGCGGCGGCTCCTAAAGCTGCGAAAGCAGCCAAGGGGGTCATATATGCGCGCTGCCCACGTCTAAGACTACAAGCAGGTGAACGCAGCGGCTTGTCCAGCAGCATTTTGACCTGGCCGATACTCGAGTGCGGCTAACGCCATCTATAGGGCGTTCTACGCCATTTCCTGCAAAGCGTTCCATGTTGACGACAAGATGTACTACGAATTTTTTTATCGAGTACCTCGCGTGTACAGCGGCCACGCACTCTCCAAATCATCAGATTGTTCCTGACACTAGGCAGCAAATGTAGCCGTATTCTATATATGGTGGAGTACTTGTCGGCAGCCATCTGGACACTACAATTCCTGGCGTATATATCTGTAGGGAAAATCGTGACAAATTAAGAAGCGCTTACCCGAAGGGTATATGACGACTTATAAGCGTTCGTGGTATGCAAAATGATCAACGCATTAACGGTGCTTACATTACAGAACGGTGACTGTGTTTACATTTTGCTATGTTCTGATGAGCGCTTTATGATTTGTGAAATCTGTACGCACGAACTTGGAGGATTTTGTCGCACAGCGCGCTTGCGAGCACGCAGCGCTCCGAGGGCATTCGTACTCTTTTCGTCCCGCCTCATGTTTTCGTTCTAATTGAAAACCTGTCTTCGCACAATATTTCGTCGTTAGCAAGGCAAAATCGCCAGAAATTTCGTTTCATCAGGGCAAGTGGCGATTGGCATTTGTGATAAGTTTGATGTTCTGGAATAGGAAGCCACGCAGAGAATCTAGCGTGCTGTAAACGCAGTGAGGCATGAATGTCGAAATGCTTCGGGTGTGCCCGAGGAACATTAAATTGGATAGTAGTTCTGGAACGGCCTATGAAATGTTTTTCTAAGGTGGGTGTTAAATGCCCGAATCGCGTGTAGATAACAGGCTGTTCAGTACGTGTTTAAAAGCGAGGTATGTTATTTGTAAAATAATTTGCTGCCATTCATTTTCCCTCGACTGATGGCGACGTCTACTGCCGGTTCCTAAGGCTAACTCCGCCTTTCAACTCTGAATGGACCCCGCAACGTCAAGGGCTGTCATTGGCGCGTCATGAACACATCGCACCATGTAATTGCTGTGATAAAAAGGCAAGATATATCACTCTTGGGCCTTTACGGGAACCTCCATTTTCTCGGCGCAGAAAGTAGTATTTTACGGGCATGTTTGTTCGGGCATCCTGTGAGCAGTGGCAAAATTTAGTACTGCACTTGCCATATAAACCTTTTCCGCTCGTAACGCATGTGTCTCTCCTTCGGCTGCACCATCGAATCCTGGTGGGCTCAAACCGCATTTCGCCTGCCATCCACGACTGAACAAGCAATAGCAGTGACAGAAAATAAGACAGTAATGGCGCCACATGACAGAAAACATGTAATGATATAACAGATAACGAAACAATAAATTTTCAAAGTTGTGAACAAGTACTAAGCACGAGTTATCCCCTTACTCATTTTTTTGCGTCACAACACCACGAGAATCAATGATTCCGACCTCAAAAATGTGTTTAATATGTGTTTGTAGATCCACACTTCTTACGAACAACGTCAGCTTCAAATATATCATTCTCGAAGAAAATAAAAGGCTCGGACATCAAAGAGTCAGTGTATAAATGTACGAACAACAACACAACAAAACTTCGATTTGCTAACAAAACGCCATTACGTCGAATGATATTACATCGGCAAACATAAGACGATGAAGTTAATTGGTAACGAGAGAAGCATCGTGCACGTATATCAACTTCCAAACATGACCACCACGTACACGGTCGCTTACTTGTCAGCACTTCTTACGTCCTTCCAAGTTAAATTTGTATTTCTTGTTTTCATACGAAAATAAATTAAACTCGGTATTAAACGGGTTCGTTTTGTTTATCCTCCAGAGGTACAGGTGACGGTAGTATGGAAGGGAACATGTTACTGGCATATAACCATGTGATTTCCTCATTATAGTCTAAGTGACAACAACTTTGTTTCTGCTTCCTAATAAGGCTTTCTCTGGACAAATAATACCCGCATGACATTTTCAACCAAGATGCATTTATACAAACAGTAAAATTGGCTCTTCGTAAGCAAACTGGCTGTTCAATTTCATATCGGAGCCACACCGCCGAGATTCGCCGTGCGCCTTGGCCGTCTTGAATTTCTATTTTCCTGTCGCTAAATGTAACAGTTGTTAGCCGCCTATTCGTTGCATATTTTCCGCTCAATTCGCCTCCGTAATTGACGCACTTCTCTTCCCCTCGTCCCTGGGTGCCCATACCCACCTTGTGCATCATAGAAGCGCCGGTTTGCTGACAAAAATGCTTCCCTCTTTGACCACTAGGTGACGTCACTAAGATGAGCTCATCGCTTAGCTGATTTATAACATTAACATAAAAATATCACAGCTAATAATACTGATAACAGTACTTATAAATAAAATAATGATAACTGGCAAAGTTAAAATAATCAAAAGTCTAATAAAAATATTGCCAGTTAATTTTTATATATTAAGTACTTTTTAACTGTTTTATTTATGTGTTAATTTCGTAAATCAAATTTTATACATAGCATTAATTTTAACGCGTGCACTTAATTAAGTTTTATTTATGCACAAAGTACGAAGTGCAAATGGGATATTCAGAAAATGTCGTCACGAATGCCTTGACAAAAAGAAAGTCGATTCACACCCACATTGAAACTCTCTTACTAATTAAGCAGAAGCAACAAAGGAAAACGTATTTCTATAGCGGTTATGAGGCAGAACGTTGAAATACCCCCTCACACCCAGGCCCCCACCCTTTGGATCCACGCGCAGGGAAGATCAGTGCACGTGGCACCTTCGAGGTGCAGATGCCGTTAAAAGAGCCCAATCACATGCTGGCCGGTTCCACTCAGGCTGTGGCATAGGCAGTGGCCAGAAAGTACGTCCCCTGTTGCCTTTTCCACAGTGGCAAGCCACCTTTCACAGGAACCGCCTTTCACAGATGGTAGACAAATACTGCGAAGGAGGGCATGAGACGTCCGGGGACAAGTTGTTAAACATCACGTTTCGCATGTACCCTTCTTCGTGGTACTTTGCCTTCGAGGTTTGCCGCGAGAATCGTGCTTCACTTTTCTCCATGTATGTCTCCATCTGGATTAGTGAGGAAGCTTGAAAGTCGGCATTTTCTTCCAACCGTTAGCAACAGTAAGGAAACCGCACGGTACAAAGGAGTTTTCTGGAGGCTTCATGCTCGTTAAAGGGGCTCTGAAACGCCTTCCGAGGAAAGCACATTAACTCACTTAATCACTGCACTGTGTTGCCATGAAAACCAGAGCAAACGCAGCAGACGACCCACAATCACACGTCAAAGTTGGCGAGCCCTTCCCGGCGACCTTTTCATGCTCGCACCCTCCTCCGTCCCCCGCAGCTGCGTAGACAAGGTGAGAGGTGGCGATTGGTTAGATTCTTTCAGACGTCAGGCAGCTACCGTGGCCGCGGCCAATAAGCCGCTTAGCTCCGGCGGGTCGGGAAGCTCCGCTCCCAGAGCGGGGGTCGGCGAAGGAGCGCCTACCTTCCAGCGTGCAAAAAGGGACGAGAGGAGAGGGAAAGGCGCGAAGACGCTGAAATTCAAATTTTAACTACAGATAACTCAACTTCTACAAAGCACATTTAAAAAATCTTTGCTGGACACTATCCGTGAATCGGCGTGCTTCAATATCCCAGGCATGTTGCAACTTTATTAGACTCCCCTTCACAGCCCATTTAACTTACGGAGCGGAGCGCTCTGGATGCCTAACTGCGTTGCAGTTATCCTGAGCGACGTGCGCCTGAGTCGTGGCTCCGTACAGTGGCCAGGGGACGCTGCGGAGCAGCGCCGCACTCAGCGCCGCCGTGGCAGGTATGACGACACTGGCGAAGTGAATGCGCTGACCGCGCTACCTGCTCCAAGTTTCCCGCCGCGTTTTGTGTACGACCGCCAGCTGGGCTCTTGGGCTGCATCACGTGCTATGCTTTCCAGTGTCGCAAGAAGGGACCTTTTCTGCTTTTATGCACATTAAAGGCTTATAGCAATACTTTGTTCCCGCCGCTCTGACGGGCTTAATCAGTTGCGTTTTATTTTATTGCGGAAATTCACCCTTTGGCATCAGTGGAACGTAGCATTTCAGTGAGTAGCGCATACCATGGTTGTTATGGGACGATTATGGTGTATGAAAACCCTTTGCCTCTTGAAGGCCTCTTGGTTGCATAGACTCGGCTAACTATAGTAACTGGCATGCGTTTCTATTGCGTTTTTTGTATACGTTCGCGAGGTGCTTAGTGTAGATGCTTGTTTACTTTTTCTCCGCGAATTCACAGCTGTCACTCTGACTATAAAATAACGTAAAATAAATCGACGACAGCTAATTTTCAGTACGACGAGTGTGTGCACGCCGCGCAACACAGTCGAACGCAAAAGTTTATGGGACATGGAGATCGTAAAAAAAGTGTCTGTTTGGCACTCGATCCAAGCATGCAGCCAAAAAAATGGAGCGTGTTCTTTGCACTTCCCTGCGCGACCTGCACAGTGCGCCTTCCAATGCCTGGCCGCACCTCCAGCAGGCGAGGAAATCCACCTTTTTTGTGACCTTGATGTTCGGGTAACTTTTGTGGGCATCACTACGTCCTATAGGCAACAAAGCTTACGGGATGTGAGTTCTCGGATTACAAAACAAAGTTGTAGCGCCGCTTCTCAACCCAGTTGCAAAGTAATATTATGAGTGGAAGTACATGCCCTGTCATACATTCAGACATTTGAGGTGATACGTTTGCGTGACAATGCCGAAATACCCCCCCCCCCCCCCCGCCTCCTCGTATTCTGTTGCCTCCTGATCGCAACGGTACGTACGTGTTTCAGACGATCACAAACGTCAAAGGAACTAAAGCGCGGCGAGAAGCCGCACAAATGCCAAAAGTTTGGTTAGACGCCTAGATTAAGAAAGTAGCTCTAGTGCTATCAAAATTCTAAATGCATGCTGCAGGAGTTTTAAACGCGTGCGTAATTTGAAAATGTAGCTTTAAATGCACGTTACTACGACTGACGTTAACGTGGCACAGAATGTTGATTTGACTGTCCACACTGCTTCAATCCACTTCTAGGTCATGCAGCCTACCCGAAAACTTGGATCGATAAAAAAATTTGAGGCTCCGAGTCACGGGGTCAAATACAGTTTAATCTAGTTTTCTCTGCACGGACGCACAAGATTACGATTGCTTTCATAATACACTGGAACTGCAGATTACTTGTAAATGACTGCAATGACATAAAAGACATTGTAAACACAATTCCTGTTGTTGCTTTATATGTGTAAGAAAGCAATTTAGGTCCTCAGCACACAAAGGTGCTAAGGAATTGTACTGTATTCCGCCGTGACCGAGAGGTGGCGAGCAAACTCTCGGGAGGCGTAGCCATCATTGTGTAACCTGGAGTAGCAGCTGAAGCCATAGCAGCCATTGCGGTTGCTTACAAAACCATTACAATTTGTTGCATATATCTTCAACCACACCTCGAAGCAACGCAACATGAATTAGAGAACATTTTAGAACAGCTACCGGAGCCATACTTGGTAGTTGGAGATCTTAATGCGCAATCTTGTTTTCGCCCCGCCGCGGTGGCTCAGTGGTTAGGGCGCTCGACTACTGATCCGGAGTTCCCGGGTTCGAACCCGACCGCGGCGGCTGCGTTTTTATGGAGGAAAAACGCTAAGGCGCCCGTGTGCTGTGCGATGTCAGTGCACGTTAAAGATCCCCAGGTGGTCGAAATTATTCCGGAGCCCTCCACTACGGCACCTATTCTTCCTTTCTTCTTTCTCTCCCTCCTATATCCCTTCCTTTACGGCGCGGTTCAGGTGTCCAAAGATATATGAGACAGATACTGCGCCATTTCCTTTCCCCAAAAAACCAATTATTATTATTATTATTATTTCGGGGCAGTGAGAAAACCGATAGCAGAGGTCAAGCCATTGAGGATTTTGTACTATCCAGCAATATTTGTTTCTTGAACACCAGTAGAGCTAAATATTGCTCTCCTAGTTAAGGAAAAATGAGTGTTTTATATTTGCCTTCTAGCTCTCCACTGATTTTTAGAGATTTTAAATGGGATGTTTTCGACAACCCCTATGGAAGCAAAAATCTGCTGAAAACTGCCTGTAATGCCCACCATCAGTCACCCCGACAAAACCACGGCGTTGGAAGCTCCATTTAGGAGACTGGCAACTTTTCAGAAAAGAAGTCACTTTAGAAAAAGTGTTTTAGAAAATCTTAATGCTAATGATATAAATCAAAATTTCACAAATTGTATTCTTGCTGCCGCACACTTGGCTATCCTTCAGTCTTCAGGATAAGTACGACAGAACCATCAAGTGTGGGGGACACGAGATTGCACAGAAGCAAAAAATATCAAAAAACTTGGGGCATCTTTCGCAGATAGCCCACGCAGGAGAACCTTAAAACTTTAAAAAACGCAGGAGCTAAAGCGCGGTATGTACGTCGCAATGCCGAAAAAGCATTTTGGAAGAGTTTCATTTCCTCGATAAACCGCCAGGTCTCATCGAAAAAAAATGAAGGAGGCAGTACACAAACTAGATGGTCACTACTCCCTGCTCACGGTTCCTCTTTTGATAGCCCCTTGTGTAAAGACAAATATAAAAGACCAAGCAGATACATTAGGCGAGCCTTTTTCCAATGTATCTAGTTCCTCTCACTGAACAGATTCATTTTTAAAATATAAAAAACGCAGCTGAAAAACAGAGTCTGCCGACAACGGGCAGTGCTCACGAAGCATATAATAGCCAATTTACACTACAAGAAAATAGCAGCGTACTTTCTTCCGGTAAACAGACCAGGGCTATATGATATTCATTACGAAACGCTTGGCCATCTGTCCAGACCCGCTGTAGACTCGCTTCTGAAATTTTTTAACAAAATATGGGTATCAGGAGAGATACTGGAGACATGGAAAAAGCCATTTTTGTACCATTATTGAAGCCGGGAAAGGCATCTGCCTCCCCTGGCAATCACAGACCTACAGCACTGACAAGCATTATTGCCAAATCCTTTGAAAGTGTCCTGAACATTAGGTTAATGTTTGTATGTGAATCTCGTATCTTATTGACATCCATCTGTGTGGGTTTAAAGAAGCATGCTTTACAACCGATCATCTCGTCCGCCTTGAGAAAACAGTCCGAGAAGCATTTATACACACGCAACACTGCCTTGCAGTCTTTTTCGATTCAGAGAAAGCCTAAGACCCCACTTGGAGGTTTGGCATTCTGCGGCACCTTATAGACTTTGACATCCGCGGTAGGATGCTAAAATCCTTGAGTGACTTTCTGTCCAACCGTTTCTTTCAAGTACGCCTAAGTGCCACTCTTTTTAAGAGCATCATTCAAGAAAACGGTGTGCCAGGATGCATATAAGCACTATGATCTTCAGAGTAAAAATAAATTCCCCTAGCGAAAAAAATTCCAAAGGCTATCATGAATTCAGTCCATGTCGACGATCTTGAGATTGCTTGTACGTCCTGTAGCGTTACATCATGTGAGAGGCAAATGCTGTTGACAGTTAATAAACTAACAACAAAGTCAGTAGCCGTTCTGTTCTCGCTAAGAGGACTGCACACTCGTCCCACTCTTTACCTGAATGAAGTCACACTACCAGTAAAAGATGAGCACAAGTTTTTGGAATACCTTTTGACAAAAAGTCACATTCCTGCCACACATTACACACCCTCAAAAAGAAGGCTTCTCGATCCCTGAATATATTAAACGTACTATCCAGAAAACACTGGGGCTTAGGACTATCGCTCTGTAGTAACCTCTACATTATGCATGCATAGCTTATGGGTCAGCGAGACCATCGTATTGTAAGTAACCGGATCAAGTACATAACCTAGGTTTGCGTCTTTTCACTGGTGCATACAGCACGTTACCATAAACAGCCTTTATGCAGAAACTAACAAACCATCACTTGCAGACGGAAGTCACGCGCTTATACATTATAAAAAAATTGGCTGTGGTTTAGCTCTTGCTAACCCTAGTTGAACTGCGAAAGCTTCGTTTCCTCGGCACGCCGTCTACGCAGCGTCTCATTCCGACGCTCTCGTGAACTCAAACAGGTCTCTTCCGCAGTTGAAGAGTCACTCCGGGATGTGGTACGACCTCTTTTAGCCGCATCTTCGTTACAACGCTTCCCGAGTCGGTGCGGCGCACTCTTCTGGCGTCTCTTGATCGCGTTGTCTCTTCCTCGCTTCGTTCTGTCGTTGCTGCGTCTCTTTCGCCCTCTCCACAACGACTGCAATACTGCTGGTGCTTCTGCTGTTGCTGATAGGAAGAAAGAATAGGAAAGTGCACGGGCCTACCTACTGGCTCAAGCTGAGCCACGCTCGCTGCCGCGTGCTGAAAGTAGGAGAGCTAAAGGATAGGAGAGCAAAGAGTGAATGAAAAGACGCGCCGCGCTAATATACCCAGGGCCGATCCCGGAGGCAGTGCAACACCGGGCCGACCCGTGCCAGAATGCTTCAAGCCAAGCACTCTGCCATATTCTAAAATAAGTTTAATATCTTGGATCCAAGGACCCGCAGCAGATATTAAATCAGATATCAGATATCATATATTACAATACACTGAGGCGAAGCGCATATGTTTATATATACCATCCGCGAGGCGACACGTCCTCTCCCTCCACCCAAGCGGAGCACATCTGCTGGAGCGAGCGGCGACGGTAGCGGCGTCGCTAGGCAACGGCGGCTCAAGGCCGTTCGTTGGCCGCGGCATATGACATACAGCATACGGCGCGACGAGCCGAAATGGCTGGCAGGCTGAAGTAGTAAAACTTTCGCTTTAAAATCCGTTCACTACCTAACACATTTGGCCAAATAGTGACAAAGTACCCATATAGAACACTGTTTAACAACAAACCACAAAGTACCAGGCCACTCGTCTTGCGTTTTGAAAAGATATGCCAAAACATCGGGGTACTACACGTTACCTGGAATTGCTGGAAGACGAGATCAGCGACCTCCATACTAGACTTTCCTTGCAATCTGTGATTTCACTGTTACGCACTTCCGCAAAAAACAAATTCCACAACAAGCTATAATACAACAAATTTTTACACTCAAGGAAAAATACAGTACTTTCACAGCTTTTAACACATGGTTTCAAAAACAGATGCTTACTTTGGAAGCGCAATGGTACAAGGAGGAGGAGGAGGAAAGGCAGGGAGGTTAACCAGAAGTGTAATCGGTTTGCTACCCTACACGGGGGAAAAGAGGTGAGTGGATAAAAATGAAAAAGAAAGGAGATTAACTATGTAAAATCAGCGTTGGTTAAAGTCGCAGCCTATCATGCAGGCTAGAAGTTCGCAAGAAGCGGAGCAGTGCCTTGGAGGCCTTCACCGCCGACGATCGCCGCAGCCAGTGGCCGAGAGACTTCATTTCTGTCAGTGGGCGTGGATCTAGACTCTCCAACGCACGGCAGAGCGACTGCCTTTGGCGTTGTAGGCAGCGCGGTCACAAAGAATGTGGGATATAGTCTAGTCATACTCACAGGTGGCACATTCAGGGCTATCAGCCGTACCGATTAAGAGCAAGTAATGGTTGGTGAAAGCTACATCAAGCCACAGGTGACACAACAACGTTTCTTCACGTCGTGCTAGGCCGGATGGAAGTCGGAGATTCAAACCTGGGTCCAAGGCTTTTAAACATGAATTGGAAAATTGGCCAGAATTCCACGCGGCAAGCGTGATGTCCCGCGCAAGTGCGCGAAGCCTGCCCGCTGCGTCTCATCTTGAAAAGGGGATCGATACAATAACGCCGTCGTGGTGAGCAGTCCGCGCGACCTCATACGCGTGGTGAATGCCTGCTATGCTGCTGTGCCCCGTAGCCATTGGTAGATAACGTCTTGCCCTTTATTTATGGCACACTGATGTAGTTGTCGGATTTCCGCGACCAGTTGCTCATGTACTCCACGGTGAAGAGAAGCTTGTAAGCTTTGGAGGGCAGTTTCAGAATCGGTGAAAGTAGACCACTGCTGAGGGATCACGGCGCAAAGTATACACTTCTCCTATACTTGTATTTGTTCAGAGGCAGTTAGGGGAAGCGGGAGAGGTCGCTGACAGAGACAGTGGTGCTTGTCGTCATCACTGTATCAAACGCTACCGGAAGCGATCATTGGTCGTACTCTGAGGTTAATCGACTAATGTAATTCTCGTTTTACACCCTTGCACCCCAATGATTTCCAGGGGTGCAACTAAGAAAAACTACCCATTTAACATCCTGGATCTTGAAGCGGGGTGCAAAAAGGGTGTTACCTAATTACACACACCCTTTTCACGAAAATCGTGGGAGCTGTAAGGGTGAATAGATGGCATTCTGTACTTAAGGGTGCAAAGTGGTTTACGGTGTACGAATGCACGCATCGTTGTTCGGCAACGAACGCGTTCATTTAGGTTTTCGTTGTCGAAACTTTTTCTGGGCATTGTTACTGTGTCGACGTGTTTCGATATGCTCGCGAACTACACCGGAGTATACCGCCATTTGCACGGTGCTTGTTATTGTGAGGAAAAGCACAAGAGAGTAGAATTTTCCCGTGGTATCATTTTTTTGATGGGCACAAAGAACCCACATGAAACATGACTTGACGATCACATCATTTCAAACCAAGACGACCGTTTTATCGGCTATGGACGCGTTTTCTCTGCGTGGAGTGAATTCCGAAACATTTTGTATTCATTTTTTATGCAGGTATACAGCGTAGCATGTGCCATATCATTTTACAAGAAAGCCAATAATGACGGCGTGAGCGGGTTTCGCAAAAGTAAGAGTCTGATGCGTACAAAGGTTTACAGCAATTTCTCGCTTTTTAGCGTAAAAATAGGTGCTGGACTGACTGGCACTACAATGGTCACTCACTGCTATACTGTTGAATAAGCTATCGCCACCCGATCACCGGGCCAATTAGCTAAGCGGATCTGATGGTTTCCTTGTCCGTTAGCTTTTCAGCCATGTGGCAGCTTTCAGCGTCAAGGTCTCACATGGCTCAGCACAGCACACCGGCCCAGTGCCCATGAGCACACCTGGGTGGCATTATAACAGGCCAGCTGCAGGCAAAAGAGCGTAGCAAATGTCGATTACTACACACGAACACAAGGCAGTTCACCCCGGGGGAAGTCTTCTTTGGCTCTATTACTGCAAAACGAATGCACAGCGAGACAAATTGGTCATTCTGAGCGGCTCCTTACTTCAGATTCTGCTGTATCTTCGAATCCGGGCTCACAGAGATGAAATATTAAACTATTAACGAGGGTTTTTGGAACAACGGTAGCTGGAAGGTGATTTCTTTATTGCACATTCTCTTCCTGAAACCATGCGCCCACTGAAAACCAGAGTTAGTGGGCACTGGTCTGTAACTGCATCTTCAAAGCTCTTCGCCTGCCAAAACAGTTCGCGGCTGGCCGGCAGTCGCAGCAGGCCAGTAAGTGTAGACAAACTTTCGATGGCCAAGGTGGTGACGAGTAACGAGCCGATCTAGAACAGTCTAAATATTTAAATGACCAGCGCCCCGGCTTCCACTATACGGCATGCCTGTGTGATTTTGGCGACGCTGACATTAATTTCGAAGGTTGCTTTATATATTTCGAAGGTTGCTCTACCGGCTTGTTGGGCCGGAAGGTCCAGAGAGCTGAGCAGGGCCGCCTCCAAGTCCTCTCGGGTAGGGGAAGGGGTTAGGGGCAGAAGAGAAGGATTGTGTTGACATGCCCAGACCATGTGGAATGTGTCATGCACCTCCCCACAGAAAGAGCAGAGGCCAGAGAAAATGTTTGAGCACTGCCGGGCACAGTAGAGTGTTAGCAAAAAGTTTAAGCAGTATTCTCTCGTCCGCTTTCCTTAGCCCCTTGAGAGGAGCCGGGTACTGACGGTGCGAGTCCCGGTAATAAGCGGAGATATCTTTGAAAGTTAACAGAGGATAGGTGTCCTGGTCCAAATCGGAAGGGTCTACGTCGGGGGCCCGGTTAGTGAGTGCGCGGCCGACCGAGTTGGCGGCCTCATTCCCTGGCAGGCCCTGGTGGCCCGGAGTCCAAATGAAAAATCGGGTCGTGGGGTCCTGATCCCGAGCTGCTCTCCGAAGTATTCGTTGCGCTGTTGGCGTTATCCAGCCCAGTTCATAATTCTGGCAAGCCCCTCGCGAGTCGGATATGATGAGTTTAGATTGAGCGAGTGAGGCGGCTAGGGCGATTGCTACCTCATCCGCGTGGGCTGTGCTAAGTGCCTTACAACTGAGGCCGTTCACCTGTCTTCCTTCTTGAACGACTGCGGCCGTGTACCATCCTCCCCTGGAATGATGTGGGCCCGCAACATCTACATAGGAAACGCTCTGTTTGGAGCCATAACGGCGGTGCAGGGTATTCGCCCGCGCCTGACGCCGTCCATTGTAGTTCTCTCAGTCCATTTTGGTAGGAAGGGGTCGAACACATTCAGGAAAGGGTACGACTGCCAGAACTATGGAGAGGCGCTCTTCGTACATGTGGCGCAGAAACACTGGTCCCGTGGCAACGCCGCGCCACCTGGTTCAGAAGCGGTGCTGCCTCCGCAAAGAATTTACACTCAAGAGATGCATACATACCATGCATGTATGCTCATACATGACATGGCTCATACCTGATACCTGATTTAATATCTGCAACGGGTACTTGGACCTAAGATATGAAACCTATTTTTGGAATATGGCGGAGTGCTTGGTTTGAAGCACTCTGGCACGGGTCGGCGCGGTTTTGCACTGCCTCCGGGATCGGCCCGGGGCATATTAGCGCGGCGCGTCTTTTCTTTCACTCTTTGCTATCCTATCCTTTACCCCTCCTACTTTCAACACGTGGCAGCGAGCGTGGCTCGGCTTGAGCCAGTGCAGGCCTGTGCTCTTGCCTTTTCTTTCTTCCTCTCAGAAACATCAGTCAGTCAGTCAGCCACTCGAGAGAGGGTGCATGCGCTGAGGCAGCGGGATTAAATTCGTTTTTGGGGAAAGGAAATGCAGTATCAGTCCCACATATCGGCAGACAACTGAACCGCGCCTAAAGGGAAGGGAAAAAGAAGAGACTTAGAGAAGAAATGGAGAAAGAGGTGGCGTAGTGGAGGGCCCCGGAATAATTTCGACAACCTGGGGATCTGTAACGTGCACTGACATCGCACGCTTCACGGGCGCCTTTGCGTTTCGCCTCCACCGATGCGCGGCCGCCACGACGTTTTGATATTTATTTTTTTACAAGCGGGAGGAAGTTACATCGTTGAGACAGGCCGGAACACACCTGGAGCCGTGAACTGAAAAGACGCCGCTGTTGTCGTCTTTGGCGATATCAGAAGCGTTTCTTGAGGAGCCCTGAGAGGTGCGCGCAAAACTAGCTTCACTCGCCTTGCGCGTCTCCGGACGATTGTGCCTTCTCAGAGTCGTCTTGCACGCGTCTCTCCGGCGGCCACTGTTCGACCACGTGCAAGGTGTTCGGAAAGCCACAGCCTGTATGCGTCTCCGAGGTAAGACGAACGCTGACCGTGCAGAGCGACCAGCAGTTTTGCGTTTAAGTCAGCCGCTAGCCCCGTGACGTTTGCTGGCCGCTCTGGGTCTCCCCATATTTGCAGAGGGACACTTCAAACGGCCGTTCAGAACGGATTGTTAGAAGAGCGATCCAGTCTCCTGAGCGCCCCTGTGCAAACCTGCAGTGACAACATGGCGGCGATAAGCATCGAGGGAGACGTTAACCATCATAGGCCACTCACTTCTGCCATGCAGGAAGAAGTGTCTGAAGCGTTGAAGTGGGGCCCGCCGGAGCAGGTTGTGGTCGAGGGCTTCTCTATACCTCTCACTCGACGTGACATAGCCACGCTAATAGAAGGCAAATGGCTTAATGACAAAATCGTGAAATTTTACCTGGCCATGATCGCGGAACGCTCCGAGAGGCGAGGCGGTCCGCCCGTGTACGCGTTCAGTTCATTTTTCTTCACCAAGCTCTATCGCTGTGGACCTGGCGGCGCGAAACGCTGGACGCAAGGCGCCGACCTCTTCTCTTACGATAATCTACTGGTGCCCGTGCGCTCTCAGGACGCCTGTCACTGGTGGCTCGCCGTGGTGGATTTCCGGACGCCCGAGATGGTCATCTACGATAGCCTGGGCCCGCGCCAGAAGTGTGCTGAAAGCATCGACGCATTGGCGCAGTACCTGGAAGAGGTGAGCCACTTGCCTGACTGCGACCTGGACTGGAGCGGCTGGCATTTTTACACACGTATAGTGCCGCTCCAGAAGAACACCAGGGACTCTGCTGTCTTTATGTGTCGCTACACCGAGTGCCTGACCCGGGACGTACAGATCTTTTTCGAGCAGAAGCACATGCCGTACTTCCGCAGGTGTATTGTGTACGAGATTTTACACCGCAGGCTCCTTTCATGGTGAAGCCTACTTGCAACAACATGAGTCGGTTCAAGTGTCCGTGCATCCAGTATATGGCTTTTGGTTGATTGGTTGACTGTACGCATGTAGCTTAAGTGCGTTTTTTAATGTGATTTGGTGTAATTGTTCTGTTGGGGTTCGCGGCCATTGTTGATTTTTTTATATCTACTGCCCCAGGGTATTCATTCTGTATATTTCAGCGCGTGTGTAACCGCTTGCCGGGGCACTAGCGTTCGTGCTTGTTGGTTTTTCATGTCGATAGTGTGCAATTAGTTTTGATTACTGCCGATTGTTGAATGTGCATTGGGTGATGGTAGAAAAGTTATTGGAAGAGACGGAAATGGTGGGGGCGAAGACGGTGCAGCGGAGGGCTCGGACATAATTTCGACCGCCTGGTGTTCAACTTGCGCCGACACCGCACAACACGCGAATATTTTTCCATCGCCGTAGTAAATATCCGGTTCTCATTCTTGTAGATATTTCATTATTGTCTCTTTCCAGATTGCGTTCAGATTGTTTGTGCCTCTTGCTAATTCGTAATAATTTCTTCATTGATGTGCGACCGCTCTGATCAGTGTTCAGTTCCACGTTTTGCATACGTTTTCTGTGTTGACAGTGCGTATGTAAAGCTATTCGGATTGACTGTTAGATCTGTGTTGCTGTGAATAATTGACTATTGTATTCTTCGCAATACGTATCCATTGATACCAAAAATAAAGCTCCAGTTTGGTTAGAGATTGTGCGAAAATTCTTGGTCACACCTCGGAGTGTGCGCATATTCGAATGTGGACAAACCTCATCCGTCGTTGATGTTCGGTTGCTTGCCAATGGCTGATAATATTCGCTTTTGTAGCTTATTTGTTTTCCAATCCGTTTTATACTTTATAGTTTCCATAATTCAATAATATTTTTTACAATTTTCATGTCGCCTGTCAGTACGGATGCTGCCAAGGTTCCATCTTTTGGACACGCGTGGTTGTGCACTCAAGATGAGCTCTCCAGCTTTTGCTCACCAAAAACGGAGAACTGGCGGAAGTGACGCCATCCGCGGATAGTTGGCAGGCCGTCCAGCTTTGTTGGCTTGCTAAGTTCCATCCCGCGCTTTGGTGAACGAAGGATCAGCGCAATGTTCTCCCGGTGCCGCTTGATTCCTCCAGTTTGGTTGTTCTGCGAGACGAACTTGCGGTATGCAGCATACCTCTAAGCTTCCTACACAGAATATGTAATTCTATTAATATTTCTCTTTTGGTCATTTTATTTTTTGTTTTTTTTTTGTTTATTTCGCTTTTTGCCATTAAAGAAAGCGTGGGTGACGAAATAAAAGCGGTTCACAATAACCGCTTGACGGGCTTCGTCACCCGAAAAAGTCGACGATGACAGCCGCGGCAGTTCTTGCGCCATAAAAATAACAATTCACATCTCAAACAAAACAGATTGTGCTATAATGCAGGTAGGGGGTTAGATATATTAAACAATGACAAGGTAAGAAAAAACGGTCGACATATGTATTTCAGTACTAATACAACCTAATCAATAAAAGTTTCACGAAGTGCACGAAAAGACATGACCGTTTGTAAACATCCACGCCGCGCTACAGCCACTTCCAGTACTGTTTTATACCTGTTTTATACGGGCAGTCTAGCCGCGCTGCGCCATTGTCACACAGCTTGCCACAGTTCTCGGTTACGGCCTCCAACGGCACCTGGGTGCAACGAATGAAGCAACGCGGTGATCGGCGGAGCGAAGCTGGTATTTTTGCAAATGTCTTAGTTATTTACAATGCAGTGCATGTACAACGCCGAGTTCCGTCCGACGGCGCCGTCCGCTGGCAGCATTGGCTCCACCGCTGCGTCTCCCGCAAGCCGTCCGCATTATGTTGTTTCTAAGGCGCGCTAAAGGAAATCGGTGTGAAACCTGTGATGGTAAGCCGCTCCCCGCTTGCTATGCGCTGACTTTTCCTTGCTGCAAGGTAGATTTTAATATTATTAATTGGTTTTATGGAAAGGAAAATGGCGCAGTATCTGTCTCATATATCGTTGGACACCTGAACCGCGCCGTAAGGGAAGGGATAAGGGAGGGAGTGAAAGAAGAAAGGAAGAAGGAGGTGCCGTAGTGGAGGGCTCCCGAATAATTTCGACCACCTGGGGTAGATTTTCGAAATGGAAATTTGCGTAAGTTAGCGCCGTATAATATCGGTTTACTTGGCGCCCCCGGAAATGCACACTCGCATTCTGGGGTTGATTATGTTTGTTGTTTTAATCTTTGTGTTATAGCCAATCTGGACCACGGAGTGCTGTTCATTGAGAGGTGTGCATCGCTTGTTACGTGTAGATGCTCGCTCGGCGCTCGTTGTGCTGACTATGAGTGGGAAGAGAAGACTACAGGGGATGCAACGAAAAAGAGAACGTCTTTGAAGACGCCGCAAAACCGCATAGTACAATAAAACTTTCTCCTCCTCCTCCTGAAAACCAAGTTTTTCTCTCTTGTTCTTTCTTTATGAACCTACTTCCTCTCTCCAACGTCGGATAGTTACGCCGGTACATACGTCCTTAAGCTGCCCACATTTCTGGTCTCGAGGCTGGTGGTACTTTATTTTCAACAGGCGCAGCTAGCACTCTTTCTGGTGGCATGGTTGTAATTACAGCGGCGACGAGAAGGGCTTTTCCGAGAAACGTAAAAACTGATATGAATTTTACTTTCCTTGGGCTGCAAGCCTCTGAGCAAAACAAGGAGCCGAAAACTATTAGCCAAAAGTTACCAGTTTGGAATTAGTTAACCAGACGGCTAGTTAACTTCCTGAATGGTGTTCCATTGCAGCTCAGTGCTCACCAAACTGTTCCGAAGAAAGCGCTCGTCTAATTGGAAAAACCTTTTTACCTGCAAACATTTCTTATTGTGTAAAAAGATCGTGTATATTAGCTCTCCCCCTATCCTCTCTTCCTGTCTTTTCACCTCCTTCATTTCATTTCTCCATTCTGCCTGCTATCCATCATTTCCGCTGCCCCAGCTCAGGTGCTTCAGTATCGATGGCAGATGCCGGGGCAAGCAAAAATCTTACCCTTCCTTTTTTATTATGAAGTTAATAAACCACTACTACTAAAAAAATGTATAAGGAAATCTGTTGCTGGCTGCGAAACTGTCGAATATCCTTTAAACGTCTGACAGAAACATACTAATTTTGCTGCCTGTATGGCGAGGTTTCCAACCACAGTGTAGAGAATTAGCTGCTGCGTAGCCTCAAAAAAAGTCAGCACGCTGTGCCCACGGGTGTTGGTAGGGCAGCATGGGTTGGTAACCTTAGTAAGGCTCCTAAAGCGCAGAGATTTTTTCTGCCTGCCTCATGATCCGGTCATATTCAAACATTTGCGAGTCGCCCGCCAATTAATGCAATCACGCTGATGGGAATGGAAGGCTTTGAAGCTTCAAGGTTTCCAGAATTTTTTTCTCTTCTACATATGTACTGGTGTATTTAATTTGTCGCAGTGCCTTGTAAATCTTTGACTTTCATGCAATTCGCTCCGCACATGTTCCTATTCAAGTATACAGATTGGATTGACGGCAAATTTCCTTCTTATGTTTGTTTATGGTTTATTGATGTCTAACGTCTCAAAGCGACTCAGGCTATGAGAGACGTCGTAGGTAAGTGCTCCGCAAAATACGGCCACCTGGAGTACATTAACGTGCACTGATATCGCACAATACATGGAAGTCTACAATTTCTCCCCCATCGGGATTCGACCGCCACGGCCGGGATCGAAACCGCGTATTTCGGGCCAGCAGCCGAGCGCCATCCCCACTCAACCCCCGCGTGCTGCCCAGCTTTCGACAACATATTTCCGTGGCCTTTCATTCCCTCTGCTGTCTGTGTGGTGTACACAATAGTCGGATACACCTAAAGAACCAAGCAGCTTTCCAGTCATCAAAGGACTCCCTTCGGGCCCATGGTGTCGGCCGATTCTTATGACCCTGCTAGTGTGACAAAGCAGGTAGTGGTAGATGAAAGGAGATAATCTCATTCCCATATGGTCGAGGAATAGACAATAGAGCCTCCCAATGAGCAGAGTCGGTAATGAAGTGACTCGCGGGTAGGGACTGCGGGCAGTTCCAGATCATATGGTTTAGATCGGCTCTCGCATCACAATTTTTGCATTTGTTTGAGTAGAGTCCTTCCGAATAGAAGCTACACAATTGGGTTTTGGATATGTGTTAGCTTGAGGTTTACGCCTGTTGCTTGGAGAGCGTTTTTTCTGCTGGGGGGAATCTGAGTCTTGCAAGCCTGTAGTGCTGCAGGATTTCTCTGTAAGAAAACAACCTGTCCTTGCCAGAGTATAGGGCGGGTGGGATGCACGACCCAGCTCGGCGGGACAGTTCTCGAGCTAGGTTATGAGCCGCCTCATTACCAGCAAGGGAAGCATGAGCAGGCGTCCATATTAGGCGAATGCGCCGCGTGGGCTGATAATTTAGCAGAATTCGTGCTGCTTGTGGGGAGATTCTTCCGAACGTGTAGTTACGTATAGCCAATTTTGTGTCGCTGACAATGGTTTCTGCCGAGGATCCCACAATGGCTAGAGCAATGGCTGTTTCTTCTCCAACATGTGTGTGCTGAGTGCGTATAGTGCCCCCAGTTATGAGTGTACCACGTTCCGTGGTGACCACAGCTACCATCTTGTCAGCCGAAGAATCTGCCGCATCTACATATACCACAGAGGTATCATTAAGAAAGCGTTTGCCTAATGATTTGGCTCTCTGTGTACGACGTTCAGCGTGGAAATCTGGGTGCATGTTCCGAGGTAGTGGAGGAATGACCAGAAGCTGGCGTATATGTTTGGGAAGGTCAGTTGTGGGTCCGCCTTGTCGTTCGTATGTTATGCCTAGTGTGGACAGAATGTGTCTGCCAGTTGGTGTGGCCGATAGTCGTTCGTACTGCGAGACGGTTACTGCTTCAATAATCTCGCTTAGGGTGTTATGAAGACCGAGACCTAACACTTTCTCAGTCGCTGTGTGCATGGGTAGCCCAACTGCCTGTTTGACGCATTTTCTGATTATGGCCTCCACTCTTTCTTTTTCAGCTGACTTGAGATGTAGGTAAGGGCATACGTAGGCTATGCGGCTTATCACAAAGGCTTGTACTGAACGGAGAGTATTGCTTTCCTTCAAGCCCGAGTGGCGGTTACTAATGCGGCGAATGAGTCGCATAATTTGCTGCGAGGTTCCCTGAAGGTTCCGAATTACGTCACCATTGAAGCCGTGTTCTTGTAGAATTAGACCCAAGATTTTAATTTTGGGCACTCGAGGAATGGGGACTCCGCGAATACTGAGTTCGATGGCCGGTGGGGTTTGCGCAAGGTATCTTATGTTGCGGAATATGAGAAATTCAGATTTGGCTGGAGAGCACCGCAGCCCCCTAGGGTCTACATAGTTCCCCACGATATCTATTGCATGCTGTAGTCTCTCCTCGATTTCGGCATCATTGCCCTCGGCGGTCCACAAGGTGATATCGTCAGCATAGATGCTGTGGTGGAGTTGCGGAACCTGCGCTAATTGGTGTGGAAGTTTCAACATTGCAACGTTGAAGAGAAATGGTGATAGGACCGATCCCTGCGGGGTGCCCTTGTTGCCGTGGGGGAAGTCATGCGAGTGGAGACCTCCTACTTGAAAATGCGCCTTTCTACCTGAGAGAAAGTCGCGGATATAGTTGAAGGTGCGGGCTCCCACCTCGAGTTCATGAAGGTTCTTCAAGATCGCATCATGTCTGACATTGTCAAAGGCCTTTTCCAGGTCAAGTCCAAGAATTATTCTGGTGTCCCGCGTTTTTGCCTCAATAATCTGATGTTTGAGCTGAAGCATTACATCCTGCGTAGAAAGTTTTGATCGAAATCCAATCATGGTTGGAGGGTACAGCTCGTTCTCCTCCATAAACCGGTAGAGGCGGGTATGAACTACGTGCTCCATGAGCTTACCTACACAAGACGTGAGCGAAATCGGCCTGAGGTTCTCAAGGCTGAGTGCCTTCCCTGGCTTTGGGATGAGAATTATCTCTGCCGTTTTCCATATTTGTGGGATGGAGCCCTCCAACCAGCATTTCTGCATATACTCAGTTAGTGATTGTAGCGACACTTCATCCAGGTTGCGGAGGATCTTGTTGGATACTGCATCTGGGCCAGTGGCGTATTTGCAGTTTAGCCTGGCAGTCTCTGCCCTAACCTCATCCACAGTAATGGGGAAGTCGAGCTGCGTGTTTTCCGGACCAGCATAATCTGGGAAGGCTTGGATAGGAGCATTGCCAATATATCTATCTTTAAGTTCAAGGAAAAGGTCCTCTGGTGGGCCTGCATACTCATGCACAAGCTTCTGCAGGTTCTGCCTCTGGGTGGTTCTGCTACCTGTAGGGTCAAGTAGATGACGGAGCAAGTGCCAAGTCTTAGAGACTCCCATATTGCGATCCATTTGGTTGCATATGTCATCCCAGTTTTGTTGAGTAAGTTTAGCTGCATGATCCTCGATCACCTTGTTTAGCCTAGCTATTCTTCGGCGCAAATTGCGGTTCCACCGCTATCGTTTGAGTCGGTTCTCGAGCTCTCTCTTTGCCTCCCATAGGTGTAGAAGCCGGCTGTCCGCAATCTCCAGGTGGTCAGCCTGGTCTAACGTATGGGTGACTGCTTTGGCATATTGACAAAGATCCTGTGCCCAGATATCTATGTCTAGTATTTCGGGGGTATCAGCTTCTCGGGCGGCTCTTTTAGCGCGGAACGTGTCCCAATCGACTAGGGTGGGGGCTCGAGCGCTACGACGTTTGGGGCCAGTTGAGGTCACTATTTCCAATATGTAGTGATCGCTGCCGAAATTTTGTTGAGTGTTTATCCATGTTGGAGTGCCCGAATTTTTAGCAAAAGTTAGATCGGGAGACGTATCCTTGGAAACACTGTTACCGCAGCGGGTGGGGACTAGTGGATCTGTAAGAAGAGTCAACCCACACTGTTGTGCGGTGAGCCACAGTTTTCTACCTTTAATGTCCTAATGTGCGTAACCCCAAGCCGGGTGTTGGGCATTAAAGTCTCCCGTGAAAATGACGGGGTGATTGCCTGCGAGCTTCAGGGTTGCCTGAAAAAGCGTGCCGAAGCTTGCTTTCCGTAACTTTGGGCTGCTATAGATATTCAGCACAAACAGACTGTGGTCGGGTTTCCTAGGCGGAATTAATTCGACTAGCACGTGTGTGACATTTGTGACTGGGGTATCGTGCTGTACTACCGTAATATTTCGTTTGACAAGAGTCGTGACTCCAAGCGTTCCACCCCACGATGAAAAGGATTGATACCCAGCTAGCTTGCTATTAGTTTGTGTCTCTTGTAGTGCGATTAAGTCCGGTCCGTCCCTATTGTTGAGGAATTGTTGGAGTACAGCTCGTTTGCGGCTAAATCCTCGGCAGTTCCACTGCCAGATGGTGTAATTGGGTTGTGGCGCCATGTTGTTGCTAGTCGGATACCGCTTCAGAAGAAGCGGGTTTGCGAATTTTGTGAGGAAGGAGCCTGCTCTCTGCTTCCTGGTGCCAGCTGCCTAAGTTAATTAATTCCGGCCGGTGTCTGCATAATTCTTCCATGATGGAAGTCATTGTAATCTGCACTTGAATGAGGGTGCTGTTAGTCTGCGTTTGCGCTTCTTCAATTTTGTGAATGGTGTCGGCTAGTGTTTGGCCTTCGGACAGGGAATCGCCTGCTTTTCGCTTAGGCCGGGGTGCCCGTGTTGATTCAGCATGCATGTCCGCTCCGGCGGAGGTAGAGGGGGTAGGGTTATTGGCGCTATCGGTCGTAGGCGGTGAACCAGCCTGCATTTGTTGCTGTTTTAGAGCGGCATTTTCTTTCTTTAGGTCCTCGACCTCACGAAGTAATTTCCCTACCAGCACTTTCAGGTCTGCTAACTCAGAGGGGTTGGAGTTAGATTTCTGGGAGGCTTTATCTGCCCAGCCTACCTTTTGCGTGCCGACGGCGTCCTGGTTCAAACCGGGGTTCCGTGGCTGATGTGAAGGAGTCCTGGATTTGGAGGCGGACCGGCCTCTCGGTTCCAGTCGTGGAAAGGAGCTAGATCGATGTCTATATTTTGTTCGCCCCCTGATTTTGGAGCGGCTGCGTCGCTCTTTCGACTGCGGCGACTCTTGGCTATGCTGGGTCAGATGTTGGCGTTCCTGTTCCCAGCGGCGTTTGCTTACAATGTATGGAGTGCGGTAGATTTCGCGGCATTTGTTGCTGCCCAGTTCATGGCCCTTACCGCACAAGGCACACTCAGGCTCGCAGCTATGTGTCTCAGGAGGATTGGCCACGCCGCGGCAGCGAGCGTTTTTCGGGTCCGGGCAAACGTCTCTGCGATGTCCGAGTTGTCCGCTCAAAGAACAGACTTCGTATTTTTTTTTGTAGAGGCAGCAGCGAATCATGCCACCACCGAAGCTGATCCAACGGGGAACTCGCTCACCGTTGAAGAGAATGAGGGCCGTCTGCGACTGCGCACCCATGCGCCGGACTCCACATATTGGAGGATTCCTTGGATGCTGAACGTTCGCAAGGATGTCAGCGTCCGATAGATGTTTCGGAATGCCTTGGATCACTCCTTTACCACTGCCATCCGGCGTGGCGACATACGAGGTGATGGCGATCTTGTTCGCGCCGTAGATGAGCTCCTTGATGTTTAAGTAGCGTTCCACTTGTACCGCGGAATGGGTGGCCACCAGTATGGTGTGTTGCTTGAAGTTGAGTAGCATGCAGTCTTCAGATGATTCTGCCAAGGTGAGGCCCGCGGCGTCCCAGATGAGTTGAAAGATGCCGAGTTGGCCACAGCTCTCGAGTATACGGAGGCCGCCCGATGGCCGGAATATCACCTTGGTTAGGCCCTTGGGTAGGCGAGGTAGGTTCGACGCCACCGATTGTCGAGCAAGTCGTCGGCCAAGCTTTTTCGCAGAGGAGTCGGCAGAGTGCCGCATGCTGCCCTGTCCCTGGGCGCGATCGGTTCCATTGTGTGCCGCGGGGTTATTCCTTTGGCGTTCGTGACCGGAGCGTTTCGATTCGCCGATGGTGAACCAACCATATTGGTGCGAAACTTCTTCGGGGCTAATGTCAGTCCCCTCCACGGTGACTTCCATGTCCAATGTTGGAGGAAGATCCCACTCAGATAATGCGGCACAGCACCGTCTAAGCGGGGTCGCTAGGCCTGGCGTGGGCCTAGCGGGCCGTGCGTACCGTCGAGAGCCGAAACGCAGAAACGTCCGCAGAAACAGGCAAAAAGGGACTTGCCGATGCGCCCGACGGCGTTATCCGAGCTTCGAAGACGAAATCCAGGCAAGAGCGGTGTTGACCGTCGCTGAATTCAGCGGTGGGCATGGGTGAAGCGAGGAGCGTTCGCGCGAGCATCCGATCCACGCCACGTCCGAGCCGGTTCTCGAGAGAGAGAGAGAGCAATATCCGCGGCGAGGTGCACGTTGTAACGGCATGTGCCTCCTCGGAGTGCGGCCACGTTGGAATCGCAAGTTAGCGGAAAGTAAAGCTTTCGCTTTAAAACCCTACTACTGTGCGTGCTTCAGTATGGCTACCTATGGAAACCGCTAGTCGATCGAGCTCAAACGTAGCCAGGGAGATGCAGCTTTCCGCTTTCTGCCAGGTTTAACCAGAGCTAAACTACCTGCAATTTTTTTATCCCGCTGAGGTGGCTCACTGGTCAGAATGCTCGCCTGCTAATGCCCAGGACGCAGCGTACAATCTCGCGGCGGCCGCGTTTCGATTGATGCGAATTTCAAAAGTCGCCGTCCACTACGGAGGCTCTCCCTTACTTCAATCTCTCCCAACTCCTGCTTTCCCGGTATTAAACGGACACCGAGGAGAAACTGAAGTTAGCCTGCAACGAAAGAACATGGCATTAGAACGAAAAAGAGACGACACCAACGAACACCGGAGGTTTTATACGCTAGAAAAGACCAAAAGACATAATACAGGCGTTGCTACCACCGTCTAAATACGCAAATAACATGTATGCGTAGACACCGAATTTTTGCACAGATCCCACGCTCTATTATCCTACACTGCCATTTACTTCAAAACGGCAGCAAACGATCCTTCGCGCTGGTCGCTTCCAGACTTCGATTTCACTGGCAGGAAAACTATTAATTTCATTTTGCTCTGGCATGAGCATTTCATTTCTGCCTGACAAACGTCAAAATATCCGCAAAGAGCAAGTGAATAAATTTTTACTGAGAACAATAATCGCATTGAGCTGTCTTCGGTTTCCCTTGAAACACTACTGATGAACGAAATCAATCAAGAACCCTCCTCCGCGACACTTTTCTGTCTTCCGTCCTGCATTCCTCTCTTCATCCTTTCCTTCATTCCTTCCCTCAAGTTGCGGTTCAGGTGTCCATCTGGAAATGAGACAGTGGCTGAGTCTTTCCTTTACGCAAAATCAATTTTTCTGCGTGGTGAAGCTGGGCTGTCCACCGATAATTCGGCTCCGAGGCTCGTGGTTGGACCACTCGGCTGTTGAACCGAAGGTTCCGAATTTGAATCCAGCTGCGGTGGCTGCGTTTTAATGAAGGAGAAAAGCAAGAAGCGAATGGGTGGTGTGCGATGTTGAAATTATTCCCGGGCCCTCCATAACTCCACCTCTTTCTCTCTTTCTTCTTTCACTCCCACTTTGCTCCCTTCCCTCACAGCTCGGTTCAAGTGTCCAACGATATATAGAGATACTGCGCCATTTGCTCTCCCCAAAAGCCAGTTATTATTGTATTATTGTTATTTCATTTGCTCATTTCTCGGTGGCCACTTCAACCTCGCCGTGAGGGAAGGAAGGAAGGTTGCGAGTGAAAGAAGAAAGGAAGAAAGAGGTGCAGCAGTGGAGAGCCTCTGTGCTGTGCGATATCAGTGCACGTTAATGATCCCCATATGGTCGAAATTACTCCTGGACCGATCACTATGCCACCTCCTTCTTCCTTTATCTTCCTTTCTTTCACTTACTACTTTATCCCTTATCTTATGGCGCGGTTGACGTGTCCGCTTATATGAGATACAGATACTGCGCCATTTCCTTTCCCCCAAAACCATCTTTCAGTTCAATTTTTCATTTGCAAAAAAAGTGGGGTCTCCAGCGCTAGTGATCGAGTTAATGTATATTCCTTGCCTACAAAAAATACATATTCTATTGGCTTCGCTATTGCATTGTGAACGTGCTGGCGCGTGACCGTACGGACCGGGCCGCCTTCAGACGACACACAATGTGTTCATTTATAAGGGATGCAACGCGCGACAGACAGACACTACGGTGACACCTCACCGGCGCTATGGAGGGAGTGAAGAATAAAGTAATGAAAGCGGGCAGAAAATAACCTCTTCCTTCAAGCAACTCTGATAAAAATTTGGAAGTTGCTTAAGCTTCGTCTTCAAGAGTGAGACGCGACAGCGTGTTGCAGCGCTGCCAAGGGGTGCACGGAACGAACGCCAACGACCGTTCGGTGCGACGCGTGGCCCGCTGGAGAATTTAAGGAAATGATGCCTCTCTCAAATGCCTCGGTGGACACCCGAATTGGGCCGTAAGGGAAAGAAATTGAAATGAAAATTGGTTTTAAGGAAAGGAGATGACGCCTGTCTCACAATTCTTTGTGGTCATCCGTACCGCGCCTTAAGAGGAGGAAAATCCTTTCCCTTTCGGCGTGATTCAGGTGTCCACCGAGATGCGCCATTTTTCGCTCACGGCGCCGACGACACCGGCTTTTCTGCGACATGAGCTAATTAACGCTGTCGCGTTAAGATAAATTTGGATTATAGAATTTCGCTCGAAATCAAATTAATTGCAGGCTATGCGGTGTGCCCTGATATCTCAATGATATTGCGCAGTTCTAGAAGCCAAAGCTTAAGAACAACCAGTGCTTCTACGACCGTTCGCCAGTACTGCATGAAGGTAAGATGTAAGCATCTGCATTGACCTAAGTAAACATTAAGCCTTTCCCAGTCTTCCTGTCGCGGCTTCTATGCACTCATGTGTTAACTTGTATACACTGTAAAAAAGTATGTAGAATTACAGCCGTTTCTGTGGAAACTTATTACTGGGAATACCAGGAATGTGATCAAGCAAAAGCCAGATATTTTCTGTTTTTTTACCGCCGTTGTCTTGTCACGTGCATTTCTAGTAAGAATTAAGCAACGGAAAATGCACCTGAAAATTTTTGAAAAGTTTCGTTTATTTTTTAGAGCCTAGAGTGTAGTAAACTAAATCGCATCGCTAAAATTTCCGCACAACTAGTACTCTGTGGTGCTGCTTTGATGCTGAGCTGCACTTCGCAAGATGGCTGCCGAATGAAGATCGGTGGATTTCTTGCGGAGTCGATTGGTTCGCTATATTTGGACAGGTGAGTGAAAAAAATCTTTTCCGCTTGATATAGACAGTATGTTTTGCTTTGTGTCGCCTGAGGTGGTCTCTAAACTGTATTGTAGATTATACGTGCGATGGAGGTGGATTACTGTAGCGAAGTGTTACGGCATGGGCACGGAGCTCGCATCTCACAAAATGGCGGCAAAGCCCGAGCCGTGTGTAACTTTCACTCCCACCTTGTGGTTTCAAGCTCTGCTTCGTAAAGTTTTCATTCTGAAGCTGCAGCTCTAACACGCAGTTAAAGCGAACAGGACCCAGCGCTGACGTGCGAATGCCTTGCCGCCGCGGACGTCGCCGTAGCGGCAAGCGTCGTGTGTTTAGTTCCATCCTGCTAGCATCTAAACCGTGCTACGGCCTCGCTACTGCAAACCACGAAGCCTTAAGTTTCCTCGCGTTCATGATTGTCTCTAAGGGCTATTGAAATATTTCCACTGCGTTTTAGCGTATAGTGCGCGTTGAACTTCAGATTTTCCAGGGGCCGGGTTCTCGCTTGGGCTGCGGCTCGCGGGATTGGCCGTCGCGCGGGCTGGTGTCATGCAGCCGGCGCAGCGGCCAATCGGGCAAGCCGAAATCAGTATCGCATGATTCCGGCACCTGCGTCATGTCGTTCAAAAATGCAGCGGCATCGCATCTTGCTTACGTGGGGCTGCGGCTGAGCGGAGGTCCTTCGGCTGGGGCTATCCTCGATGTCACGAGTGTTCAAACTCTATGTACGCGAACTTTCTCGTGAAAACAAAGCTGCGGTCTGGGCGCTTGCCTAGCTGTCGACAAGCAACGTCGACCCGGAGGTGGATCGTTCGTTTCCCGCTTTGCGGTTGCTGCGCGGCTGCGCTGCCCCGTGTATTGCGGTGGAGCATGTCTTCGCCTCAGTAGGCTCGGTGGCCTGGTCGCCGCCGCTGTATCGGCTTAAGCGTCAAATAGATTCCACACGGCTTTTGCTATGGCCGTGAAATATAATCTAAAAATTGTAAAGTTGAATATCCTGTCGGCTCTGTTTGCCGGGTAATGAAAACTACAGTACTGGATTATATCACGTAATACGGACTGTTATGACGGTGAGAAGTATGTTATGTTGAGCACGGGCCGTCGATCACACCCACGGGTCTGTTCTCTTCGCCGAAAACTGAATTGCTGGCGCTGAATTGCAAACGGCGTAGATGCTTGACAGCATGCTGAAATTACCAGCAGATTGAGGGCGCAGGCTACTTGACTGCTTATTAAGGGCTAAGCTTTGGCTTCGAACGGATGCGCATTTTTGCTGACGCAGTCCGTCGCGTCGCCTGTCGCCGATGCTTACATGCAACCTGGTACGAGTTAGCGGTGCTTGCCGCGCGCAACCAGGCGTGCAGATGGCGATCTGTGCTATGCTGGTAAGTGCGCATCTTTGTAGCATCTCGAAAGCAGCAAATAGAGCGTGTAACTTAACTGCGTAGCCTATTCATTGAAGAGCGCGTAGCAAGCAGCATGGAGGGCTTACTTTGAACGAGGCTTTGGCCATGTGTTTACAGCGATGTCCGCCGTAACCTAATAATGAGAATACACGGAGAATGTTGCAGGCATAATTAAACAATTTCTTTATTTTAACTCAAGGATGAACCAACTGGCCCGATTTAACACTCGAAGTCAGTGTTCGTGAGTTCAAATATGAACCGTATAGAGGGCATGACACACGTATGCCCCAGACAACCTCGTCAATTCGATTTGATATGTACGTCGCTGTGAGACATTCATGTTTCACCAGGCCTCTACTAGAACTGACTGGAATCACAGCCTGCTGGAATACATGCAGATTTTAGAGCATAGACCTGGTGCTTTTCTCCTGGCTTAAGTATATTAATAAAGAAACTTGCTTAACGGTATTTCAAAGGCTGAGATTATCTCTGGTGGGTACTAGCAAATCGGTAAAGCAAATTAATCCTTCCGTGAATTAATATTTATATTCTCTCATGTATTTTCAATATAGCACGACTGTTGGAGTCAAAGAATTAAAGTTGAATCTGGCTACTGTCGTTATTCTATAGTGGGATTGGGCAATTCCTGCAAAAAATCGCTACTGGGTTGTGCGGAGCGAGAAAATCTTATGCGTGCACGAGGGTTAAAAGCGAGACTGAGCGAGCAATGCCTGCGTCTCATCAACCTCACCGTCATCCGATTTCCGCCGCTTTGGTTATTTCGCCTTTAGTACGGCGTTCTTGCGGGATGGTTGGTTCATTCTCGATGATGAATCAACATTTATTCTCGATGGAATGAGGAAGCTGCGCAAGAGGACGGGGACAATGAAACGAACACTACACCAGGGGCGCAGACTGCCAACTGTTTATCTGCCCGTGGTGTGATGCACGTTTCTTTACCTTCTGTCCTCGTCCTTTTGTGCAGTTTCTAACCTTGGTTAGTTATTTTATTGTCTGGGATGATGAAGCAGTAAACCATGATGCCCCTGAGCAAAGTAAGCAAAGCCAGGTGCGATAGCGCAGTCGCTTGCTTGGTGGGAACTTATTAGAGTTTTAGTTGTGCGTCCGCAAAGGCTTGGCGTAAGCAAGGAGCTTGCGGGAACGGTAGTTCGCATGTGCAGAACGCAAGCGCTAGGTGGGGTTCTTTTTTAAGATTTACAGATTGTATTTTGATAACTTTGAGGACTACGCCGGTGCTTTCTGTTGTGCCGGATAGTACATCAAAGTGTACATACTGTACAGCCCCCGTCAAAAGCATACAGCCCAAGGGGTTTATTCTAAGCTGTTTAGTGGGACTCCGAAGCCCATCCAGCAGTCCAAACCTTGGGAGAATTGAAGAGGCGAAGCCAGTCCTCTTTCGAGAGGTTACGGCCACTGAGGATGTATAACGAGGCATACACCAAACCTTACAAACAAACCCCTTGGGTCGTAGATTTTAGACAGGGGTTTACCTCATATCGCTCAATAATTAGACGATTAATCAGCCTAACTTAGCTAATAAACTGTGTTATTTCTGCTTAAGAGGGCAAGGTTATATTGCAAAATTTATTCGTTACCTTAGAAGGTTAACCTTGTTTTTAATTTTTTTACTCCGCAACGTAGTTCGAAGTATCGAAGGAAAGCTTGTCCAATTGGCTGGCCCACATTACTTAACTATACTATGCAGTCGCTGTGCATGGTATTGGCGCCGAAATCTAGTTAATTTATACATCAACCAATGCACTCACCGCGCCTGTATTTGATGCATGCATTAGAAGTGCGAGAAGTTTTTTTTTTATGATTAAGTAGTGCTGGAAAGCCGACTCAACGAGCTTTCAGGTGCGTATTTTTGAGTCGATATTTCGAACGATACTGCCGATTAAGAAAATTTGACAAACAGGTGATATTCGAAGTTGACTGCTATTATTTTGCAATAAAACCTTGCCTCTAAGATCAAAAACAGAAAAGTCTATCAAAGTTCATCCTTTAACTACTGACACATTTGAAGCCGCCGCGGTGGCTGAGTGGTTATGGAGCTCGGCTGCAGTCCCGAAAGACGCGGGTTCGATCCCGGCCGCGACAGTCGAATTTCGATGGATGCGAAACTCTAGAGGCCTGTGTGCTATGCGATGTCAGTGCACGTTAAAGAACCCCAGGTGGTCGAAATTTCCGGAGCCCTTCACTACGGCGTCTCTCATAGCCTGAGTTGCTTTGGGACGTTAAACCCCCATAAACGAAACCAAACCATGATACATTTGAGGTATACATAATGTCTGCTTTTCTGTACAGTCCAGCTCAGAAGACCACACCGACGTAAATAAGTACTTAAGATAAAGATCTGAAAAAGTAGCGAAAGTCACCATGTGTATAAAATATAATTGGATAGAAAAAATGTATCTGTCCCGCTCTTTATCCGCCGCATTTCACACACGCGCGCGCACGCACACGCACACGCGCACACACGCACACACACGCACACACACACACACGGTAATGGAATCAGGGTACGGCATTCAGGCTTTTGTTTTTTTATTGGAGAGGGGTGCGTTCTGCCTTGGGAAACTGTGGTAGCTAGAGGTAAGGCAGAAAAGACCGTAACGTTTTGAAAAAGCACGTTCACCTTGTTTTATCCATCAATTCTCCTCATTCACATGGCCACATGTGCTGTCGGGGCTATGAGTTCCTAGGACGCATGAGCTACGAACGAAGCCGACAGCTTTTTATTAGCCAGTAGATCTAAACCTCACTTGTGGAGATGAAAGTCTATCTCCAGTTCTTTAATTTTTTTTAGGAAAATGATGCGATCAGTCGGAAACATGTCACATAATTAGGCATTACAAGAGTCCTATAAAACTTCTGTTTCCGATGGTACCTGTATGACTGGAAACTCCGCCAACACATACGCCTCGTAAACAATGAGAATGTAGGAGCTACACATGCTCTTTCCACCTAGCAGTATCTGCGACTCCAGCTGATGTACAGTTTTCGTCCTGATGTACGGTCCGTCGGCTGGCGGGCGCCTCAATATGGTGAGTCAGCCACGTACAAAGGCTCTTGCCTTTGACGTCGTAGTCCCTGGTGGCACTAGACCTGAGGATGTCTTCGATGCGACAGCCTCCGTAGTTGGATTGGAAAAAGTTTACTGTGTCCAGCACCTCGGTGGACGCAATTACCAAGTAGCCGTGAAGAGTAAAGCCGCCATGGCTGCAACCCTTGATGTGTCCTGCCTCATAATCGGCAACGAACATGTCGCCATCGTCCACCTGATCCTTCAGGTAACTGTTCTTTTTCTGCGCTCCCGCGTACCGAGTGATGCGCTTGCCAAGGCTCTTTCCCCGTATGGCAAGGTGCTGCACATAAGTCGCGGCATCATGGGGTCGCGTCCCACTGTCACCACCGGGACGCGGTACGTCCGAATTGAAATGAAGCCAGAGTCGGCCGTTGCTTAACTACATCAAGGTCGCTGGCCACCGCGTGACATGCGATTACAAAGGCATGCACCATGTTTGTCGGCGTCGTGTGTCGACTGCACACTTCAGAGCGCAGTGCACGCCTCCGTTCTACACCTGCTGCTGGGTCTTCCGGCACCGAGAGCAAGCTTGTGTGCAGCCGTGTCTACGTTGTGGTGATCCACACGCTACCGTGGCATGCGCGATCACGCCCTCGTACTCGTATGCTGCGACCCGACCTGCACCTCCGCCGGCCGCACAGGCATCCGATGAAGCCATCAAGGAGCCCGGCGTTTCCGACACCGAAGCTGTTACGGGCCGTTCCTCTGCGTCTCAGAGTGTCTGGATGGAAGAACAGGTGCCTGCGGCTGATGCGTCCAGTGATGCACCAAGCAAGCCCACAGTAAATGTGCCTGCTCCTGTAAGCCTCAGGCTCTCCAAGTGTACCTGCCGCTACTGAGGCCGAGACCATTGTGCCCCTGAAAGTCTCTGATGCTGAGGACAAGCCGCTCTCAGAGCCCGCGCTGCAGCCAGCAGGCAGCGTTGCGGCTTTGAGTAACAACGCCAACATATCTGAGGCCGATGATGACGAGAGCAGCCTGGGCAGGAGCCAAGGCCATTTCCTGACGCCGAACCTGTGCAGTCGCCGTCCTCTTCTATATCGAGGATTAGCGCGAGCACTTCTAGCACCCTGTCTTCAGATGTTGAGATGGTCGCTTCGAGTTCGAGCTTAAAGCATCCACATGCGTCGACAACGGACTCGGACATTTCTGCTAGTCGACCAAGGAGGCCTCGTTTCTCCTCTGGCCCGACCGTACGAAAAAAGTGATGTGGTTTGGCGCCGTTAGCAGCGCGATTTGTATTGCCTAAACATTATGACTGCTCGTTTTATTTTTAATTTTCAAAATGACTATTGTTAACATCATCACTCTTAATGTTCAGGGGTTCCGCAATGTTACGAAGCAGACCGCGGTGGAGCTTTCGCTCGTTCATCGGGCTGCGATATTCTCTGCATGCAAGAATCCTATTTTTTTCTCCTCAGTCAAGTGTTGGAATTTAAGCGTGGGTTTGGCATCGATGCTTTCTTTTCGTACGCCAGCACGCGTTCTAGCGGCGTTGGCGTTCTTGTTTTTACCCGCGTACTCCTGCGAGACCATCATGTTACGTATACGATGCGCTTTGATGCGTGCTTGCGTTCGACTGCACGTTTATCATAGTGCCCTGAGATTTATTTGCAACTGCGCATTCTAATTTGGCAAAATCATTCTTTAAAGATCTAGATGGGTATTTTCTTGGAGGACGTAATGTTGTGATGTTGGGCGATTTCAAGTGCGTCTCGATACGGTCGCTTATGTGCAGGGCCTCGGTAGGGGCCGGCCAGGCTGGAATCCGCACGAGTTGAGCCGCCTAGTCAACCATTTTACCCTCACAGACTTCTTATGAGGTCTTAAAACGTGGAATTGTGGACGCCGACCACAACATAGAAAAGAATACACAAGAGACGTTTCGGCTGCCATACGGGAGCATTGTTCACAATAAAAAAACAAGAAGCGAGTCTCCTCAGACACGTATTACATGTGCGATACGTTTGCAGTGGTGTGCGCAGATGCGCATTTTAGGCGTGACCTACTCTGTGTTGGAATGTGGGATGGTATGGGCTCTTCGGTCGTAGAGGCCATTACAGCCCGTGTGCAGAGGGCGCAGAGATTTCACCTGCCTCTGCTTGAGAGGCGCTACCTGGTTCATTCGCACATGCTGGGTGCCTTCTGGTACCTTTTCCACGTTCTTAAAGCACCCTTCTACTTCACAAGGCGGGTGCAGACTACAGTGTTTCCTTTTTTTTTGGCCAGGCGGAACCGAGCTTGTGGCTCGTGATGTTCTTGGAGAACCACGGGAAAGAGGTGGTTTTGCCTTTCCAACTTTGTCCATCACGTCCTCGCAGTTAGCTTTAAAGTGCCTTTTGCGTATCCTGGTGAGGGACGGGCCTCCCTCGCGTTTCACCTACATGCTGAAAATTTTAACTGAATTGTTAAAACTTCCCAAATTCAAAAGCACCACATACAAGCAGTTCTACTTTCTCTGTATTATTTAAACTACCGACATGTGAAACATACAGGCGCAATGATCAAGCCTCGCTGTAGAACAATTCATGTTTAGGGCATTTATTGTCACAGACACCAGCCACAACGTAAATGGTATAGAAACCGGGCCAGTTGTTTACGCAATACGCTGACTGATCGTTGCAGGCGACGGAAATAAGCCCAGAAATGGAAGTGGGCAAGCGGCAGCTGTAGAGGTAGGTAAAGAAAGAAAAAATAGAAACCGCTTCTCTTCCCGTATCCCTCGTCATTATATCGGCATAGTTCAGGGATTTCGGCGTTCTTTTACCTTGTGTGCATTTAGCGGAGCAGTACTCCTCTTAGGGCTCTTGCTGTGCACTTATGTTGAGTCATGTCGTTATCGCGCTGTGTCTCATAATCAACTTGAACAAACTGCCACATCTACTACCTTTACTTCCGAACTCTCTGCACCGCTAATAACCGTTTATTTCACTTGAATTTCCCTAAAGTGTCGAGGAGGACGACGATATGATGTCCTGTTAACAGAGAAGGCATGTCCGCAATGTCAGCTGTGCAGTGCATTGCCGCACAGTTATCCTCCTTCGCAGAATATACCTTCAAAGATGCAGACTCTCTATTGCCCCACACTGTTCATGTCGATACGTGTCATGCTAAACGGTTGGCAGGAAATTTTGAGGAATTCAGTGACAATTCCGCAATCAAGAAGGTGGGCTTCCCTTCTCAAAAGCGTGAGGGAGCTCAGAAAACGTGGTGGCCGCCCTGGCACCAGCTGGAACAGCCACTGCTGAATTTTCGGCGAAGCTCATAGAACGCGATTTCTGCAGCTCTGGATGAAACTTCGCATTGGGGTGTCTTCTACTCTTAAATTTGCATGAAAATGTAAAGAAGTTGTGTTCAGACTCCATCTGTTCTGTGCACCTGTGTACCTAGATCCTCGATAACACGTCAAGTTGTAATTCTTGACGCTCTGTAATTGTCTCCCTAAGTTCCTAAGCAGAGCAATGGCATAACCCTATCGAATGCTGCTAAGGTTTTTTTTAGAGGCGAAAGCCTTTAATGGCTCATAACTCCGGTCGAGATCATGTCCGTCTGTTGCATCGCGAACCAGAAGTCACGACAAAATAAGTGACGTCATACCGTCCGTCCGTTCATTATGCTCAACTCATTAAGAAACAAAATATTTGTGCACGATTGGATTCGAACCACCATCCTTACGTTTAGCAACGTTCAGCGTGCTAACGACTAAGCTACTTCCTGCCAACGCACACGTAGTTCTCCTTGTCTAGGATGCTGGAGAGTGTTTGCAGAAAGACGTCGAATGAGATGGATGCCTCCCAAATGCCCTCCAGTGTTTACAGCATTGAATATTGTCACGTAGTAGTGACGGAAGTCGAAGCAGCGATGAAGACAGACGAAAGGGTCTTCTAAAAGAAAACTGTTTATTGGGCTGACTTGCACCCAAAATGGACTGAACCACTCGGCGGCGGTGAAGCCACCAGCGTGCTCGGCGGTCCTCGAACTGAATGCCCGCCGCTGTCGGCCGTGCTCAATTTAAAGCTGACAGCGAACTTTCGAGATAAAGAGCGCAAAGTTACTAGAACGTTCCGGAACAACGTAGAATCAGCTCTGCCTGGCTGCGATCAATCGAGATAAATCTAGTCGCGTCTTGCGTCGCAAACAAAGCGATAAGTGGTGTGGCGGCAGATTTGAAAAACGAGCGAACACTGCAAATATTCGCGGCATTACTCCCCTCTCAAAGAAGCATCGACCCGATGCATTAAAACAAATAATGCGACTAATAAGGGAAAAAACGGATCTTGCGAAAATAGAGCTTGGAAATGCAGCGGCCTTTACCGCGCATAATACGGCTTCAGACGGACTACATGGACAACTTCTGGTCGTACGCGGCGTCGCTGGGATGCAGTCATTGCGTCAGGGATGACTTCATAATCCAGTTCACCCAGCCGACGAAGAACCTTGTACGGGCCGAAATAGCGGCGCAAAAGCTTTTCACTCAATCCACAGCGGCGAATTGGCGTCCACACCCAGACTTGGTCTCCTGGCTTGTATTCCGCGTTGCGTCTTCGTAGGTTGTAGCGTCTGGCGTCGGACCGCTGCTGATCTTTGATCCGTAATCGGGCAAGCCTTCGAGCTTCTTCTGCGCGTTGTAGGTAGACGTCAACGTCGACGTTCTCTTCTTCTGTAACGTTAGGCAGCATGGCGTCTAGCGTGGTCGTAGCATTCCTGCCATGAACGAGCCTAAAAGGCGTCATCTGGGTGGTCTCCTGCACTGCGGTGTTGTAGGTGAAGATGACGTAAGGCAGGATGACATCCCAGGTATTATGTTCGGCATCGACAAACATAGCGCGCATATCGGCGATGGTTTTGTTAAGGCGCTCGGTCAGTCCGTTGGTCTGCGGGTGGTATGCAGTTGTCCTCCGGTGGCTGGTTTGGCTGTAGCGCAGGATGGCTTGCGTTAGTTCCGCCGTAAATGCTGTTCCTCTGTCCGTGATGAATGCATATGGGGCGCCATGTCGAAGAAGAATGCACTCCACGAAAAATTTGGCGACTTCTGCTGCTGTTCCGTTCGGTAGGGCTTTCGCCTCGGCGTAGCGGGTCAGGTAGTCGGTCGCTATGATGATCCACTTGTTTCCAGATGTTGACGTTGGAAAAGGGCCAAGCAAGTCCATGCCGATCTGCTGAAAGGGCCTTGAGGGAGGTTCGATGCGGTTCAGAAATCCTGCTGGTCGTGTGGGAGGAGTCTTTCGTCGCTGACAATCTCGGCATGTTTTCACATAGTGTGCGACATCGGCAGACAGTCGGGGCCAGTAATACTTGTCTTGAATGCGGCGGAGGGTGCGAGTAAACCCGAGATGTCCAGCTGTCGGCTCGTCGTGTGAAGCGTGTAGAACGTCTTCGCGGAGACAAGTAGGTACAACAAGGAGGTAGGCTGTTTTGTTGGCTGTAAAGTTCTTCACAAGGACCTCATTCTGCACACAGAAGGAAGACAGTCCTCGCTTGAATGAAGCGGGGGGTGAAGAAACCTTGCCTTCCAGGTACTCGATGAGGCCTCTTAGGTTGGGGTCCGAGCGTTGCTGCTGAGCAAAAGAGCTTGCGCTGATGGGTCCCAGGAAGGCGTCCTCATCGTCGTCCAGCGGCGGTGCATCTACAGGGGCTCGTGAGAGGCAATCGGCGTCAGTGTGCTTGCGTCCGGACTTGTAACGACGGTGACGTCAAACTCCTGGAGACGCAGACTCCATCAAGCGAGTCGGCCAGAGGGATCCTTCAAATTGGCAAGCCAGCAGAGCGCGTGGTGGTCGCTGACCACCTTGAACGGCCGTCCGTAGAGGCAGGGGCGGAATTTCGACGTAGCCCAGATGATGGCAAGGCACTCCTTATCAGCTGTCGAATAGTTAGCCTCAGCCTTGGAAAGGCAACCGCTAGCGTATGCGATGACCTTCTCCAGCCCGTCACTTTTTTGAACGAGAACGGCACCTAGGCCCACGCTGCTTGCGTCGGTATGAACTTCAGTATCGGCGTTTTCATCAAAATGCGCGAGGATCGGTGGGGACTGTAAACGACGCTGAAGTTCCTTGAAGGCTTCTGCTTGCGGCGCTTCCCATTTAAATGGCACGTCTGTTTTAGTCAGTTGGGTCAGGGGCTTGGCGATGCGCGAAAAGTTTTTCACAAATCGTCGGTAATAGGTGCACAGTCCGAGAAATCTGCGCACTGCTTTTTTATCGGCCGGCGGTGGAAACTGTTCAATAGCAGCTGTTTTCTGCGGGTCCGGGCGTACTCCCTCCTTGCTAACGATGTGGCCTAGAAACAGTAGCTCTTCGTAGGCAAAGTGGCACTTCTCTGCCTTCAAGGTTAGGCCAGACGACTTGATGGCGTCTAGTACTGTTCGAAGCCTTTTGAGGTGTTCTTCAAAGTTTGAGGCAAAGACAACGACGTCATCTAAATATACCAGACAAATCTGCCACTTCAGGCCTGCCAGCACTGTATCCATTACTCGCTGAAACGTCGCCGGTGCAGAACAGAGACCAAACGCCATCACCTTGAACTCAAACAGCCCATCCGGAGTTATGAATGCTGTCCTCTCGTGATCTCTTTCGTCGACCTCAATTTGCCAGTAGCCGCTCTTGAGGTCCATCGATGAGAAATATTTGGCGTTGCAGAGGCGGTCCAGTGTGTCGTCGATGCGGGGGAGGGGTAGACGTCCTTGTTTGTTATGTTGTTCAAGCGGCGGTAATCCACGCAGAATCGTAGTGCGCCGTCTTTCTTTCTCACTAGAACAACCGGTGCCGCCCATGGGCTGTTTGAAGGCTGGATGACGTCGTCGCGAAGCATTTCTTCGTCTTGGTCCCGGATGGCTTGTCGTTTTCGCGGAGACACACGGTAGGGGCTTTGACGGAGAGGTCGGACGTGTTGATCCGTTATAATGCGATGCTTGGCAATTGGCGTCTGTCGCACCTTCGGCGATGTCGAAAAGCACTCACTGTAGCTTTGAAGCAGATTGCGGATCTGGTCTTGTCTGTTCCGGTGCAGGGTTGGGTTGATGTCGAAAGTGGGCGAGTTCTCTTGGTCAGGCGAATCTTCTGCGGAGGGGTCGGAGAGGGCGAAGGAGTCTCGTACGTCAGATATTTCGTCGAAGAAAGCAATCGTCGTTCCTCTGTTAATATGCCGGTATTCTTCGCTGGAGTTAGTCAGCAGTACTTCGGCCTGGCCATTGCGGAAATGTGCGATGCCTCTTGCGATGCTGATTCCTCGGTCTAGAAGCAACTGCATGTTCCCCTCGATGATGGCTTCAGCGTTAATGGCTTTCGTGGCGCCTACGGTCACGATAACGCTTGAACGGAGTGGGACGCTCACTTCTTCCTCCAGGACACTTAGGGCAACGAGATTTTCCCGAGTTTTCATCGAAGCGATGGCTTCGTCCGTCGAAAGCGTGATCAGCTTGGATCGCAGGTCGATGATCGCTTGATGCTCATCAAGGAAATCCATACCCAAGATCACTTCGCGGGAGCATTGCGGTAGCACAACAAAGGTCGCAGGGTAGGTATGTCCTTTGACAGTCACTCGCGCTGTACATCGTCCTGATGGCGTGAAGAGGTGGCCCCCTGCGGTGCGAATTTGTGGGCCGTCCCAAGCCGTTGTGACTTTTTTCAGATGCGCAGCGAATGTTCCATTCATCACGGAGTAATCGGCTCCTGTGTCGACTAGAGCGGTAACTTTCCGGCCGTCGATAGTCACTTCTAGGTCGGAGGTCCTGGCTCTTGCATTGCATGTCGCTCTCGGCGTCGGGTCATGGCTTCGTCGCGTATGCGAGTCACGGGTTGGGCGTGTGGTCGGAGCTCCTCTGTTTGGCGGCGTCGATTTCAAGGTAGCTTGCGTCGTGGTCGAGGTTCTCATTGTGTGCGACGTCGGTGAAGCGAGTGTCGGTTCTTCATGCGGCGTCGCGGGTGCAGCGTCTTCATGGGGCGTCGTCGGTGGAGGATCTTCGGCGTTTAGCTCGTGAGCAACCTCACCTCCAGAGGTTGCTGCCTTTAGTTTCCCTTACGGGGGCTGGGAGACCTTCCTCGTACCGCGGCTGCGTAGCTGCGGCGTGGCGACGCAAAGCGCGAGGTTGACGGCGATGGTGAGCGCGAAAAGCGGTTCGGCGTGTACTCTTCTCGACGCAGGTACTCGTCGATTTCCTGCGGACGTTGTCCGAAGCGTGGTCTTGGGGCGTTAACGGCAAATCCTCGAAGACCGATACGTCGGTACGGGCAGTGACGAAGAATATGGCCGGCCTCACCGCAATGGAAGCACAGCGGCCGTTTGTCGGAAGTCCTCCAGGCGTCGCATTTCCTGGGGCTTGAGCGTCGGTCATAGGCTGGGCGGGCGGGGGCTGGAAGGCGGCGTTGTGGAACAATTTGCTCATCTCGGGGAGGACGTGGGGGTTGTCGCTGGGGCTGAGCAGTCCTTACTGCAGCGGCGTAGGTCATGGCCTGGGGTTCTGTGGCCGTCGGGTTGCCAAGTGCCTGTTGCACTTCTTCCCGTACCACATCCATGAGAGTCGCTGCTTGTGGCTGTGGGGAGGATGGCAGTAATCGGCGTAGCTCCTCTCGTACGATTTCGCGGATAACTTTCCGCAAGCTGTCGCTGGTGGTGGCCGGCGTGTCCGAACGGATTGCACAGGCAGAGGAAAGGCGATTGTACTGCCGAGCTCGGACGTCGAGGGTCTTTTCAATCGTGCAGGCTTCTTGCATAAACTCCTCGACTGTTTTTGGCGGCTGGCGGACGAGGCTTGCAAAGAGTTGTTCTTTTACGCCGCGCATTAAAAACTGAACTTTCTTTTTCTCGGTCATCCCGGGGTCGGCGCGGCGAAATAGGCTCTTCATCTCCTCGACGTAACCGCTGACGGGCTCATTCGGAAACTAGATCCTGGACTCGAGGAGTCGTTCGGCTCTTTCTTTCCTCACGACACTGGAGAATACCTTCAATAGTTCTCTCTTGAATAGCTCCCATGTCGTAAGGGACGACTCGTAGTTTTCGTACCACGTGCGTGCGGAGCCATCCATTGAGAAGAACACGTGTCCAATTTCTGCCGCATCATCCCACTTGTTGAATGACGCCACGCGCTCAAATTGATCCAACCATTCTTCAGGGTCTTCGCCTAGGGATCCATTGAAAGTTGGCGGCATCCGCGGCTGCTGCAATATGATCGATGTCGACATCTTCGGAGAGGTTGCGGTGCTCGTAGCAGCGTCTTTTCGCTGTCTGGTGCGGTCCGGCAGAATCCCGAACTCAGGCTCTTCTCCCTGGAGACGTCGGCTGGCTCGCTGAGCTGCTGGCTCGTCCTCGGGTGCGAAGCGCTGACGGCTGGCTTCACGAATTGAAGGGGGCGCCCGGAACCTGGAAGGCTACCCCGCACTTCCACCAGATGTCACCTAGTGGTGACGGCAGTCGAAGCAGCGATGAAGACAGACGAAAGGGTCTTCTAAAAGAAAACTGTTTATTGGGCTGACTTGCACCCAAAATGGACTGAATCACTCGGCGGCGGTGAAACGACAAGCGTGCTCGGCGGTCGTCGAACTGAATGCCCACCGCTGTCGGCCGTGCTCAATTTAAAGCTGATAGCGAACTTTCCAGATAAAGAGCGCGAAGTTACTAGAACGTTCCGGAACAACGTAGAATCAGCTCTGCCTGGCTGCGATCAATCGAGATAAATCTAGTCGCGTCTTGCGTCGTAAACAAAGCGATAAAGTGGTGTGGCGGCAGATTTGAAAAACGAACGAACACTGCAAATATTCGCGGCAATATTCACTAACACTCGTGTGCTTAATGTTGTGTCCCCTGTGCTGTGTCCCCTTCTTTCGTTCTGTTCTGTGTCACCAGTGTTCTTTTCTAACGGCCACTTGCCCCTCTTCGCGCGCCGTCGCAAGATGCCCCCCATGGCGGGCCCCCGCGCCCTCTTGTTCTGGGAAGCCACTCCCTCGTGTGGACGCCGCGCCGTCCCCTCTGTCCTTCGGGCGGCAGTTCGGCTTCCGCCTCGGTCGACGCTGGTCGCAACCTCTTTAGTAGTAAATAAACAGTGCGAAATTATCGCGTGTATTTTGCTGCATTGACAACAATTTCCGAACACGACAGTGGCGACAAGAAAGTGGATTCGACCCGCGCTACGCAACGCTATTGACAAGCCATGGCTACGCGAGGGTTTCCCAACCAAATACCAGAATTCAACGGCTCATCGTGGTCATCGTGGTTTGGACGCCTCCAGTTCTACTTTGAAGCTAACATCACAGACCCAGCCTTGAAGAGGGCCAACCTGCTGACGCTGTGCGGGGAGCAGACCTACGACACTGTCTGCGCTCTTATTCAGCCAAGCACACCAGCGGCAGTGTCTTACGACGACATCGTAGCAGCACTGCAAAAGCACTACGACCCAAGGCCATCCGAGGTCTACAGCCGGGCTCGCTTCCAACGAAGAGATCAACTGGAAGGAGAAACTGTGAGCGCCAATATAGCAGCGCTCAAGAAGCTTGCTGCCCACTGCAATTTTGGGACGCTGAACACAACAGCTACCGGGCAGGAAAGAGACGCAGCTTCTTCTGCTAACACTACCATGCTTCCCTTGGACGTGATGTTACGTGACAGATTTGTGTGCGGACTGAGTGACGAGGCACTGCAGCAGCGCATGTTCGCTGAGAAGGATCTCACGTTCAACAAAGCTTACGACATCGCCGTACGAGCGGAGAGCGCCGATCACCAGCAGGGGCAGATTCGCCGGAACACCGAGCCGGTATACCAAACAAACAACCAGATACGCAAACCTACTGTTGTTTCGAAATTTTTTCCGCGCCGTAAGGGAAGAGAAAATCTCTTCCCTTACTGCGTAGTTCAGGTGTCCACCGATATGCGCCATTTTCCTCTCACGGCCAAAGACGCCGACCACACCGGCTTTTCTGCCACACGAGCTCCTTAACGCTGTCGCGTTAAAATTGGTTTTTGGGGAAACGAAATGGCGCGCTATCTGTCTCACATATCGGCGGACAACTGAACCGCGCCGCAAGGGAAGGCATAAAGGAGAGAGCGAAAGAAGAAAGGTGCCGTAGGGGTGTACTCCAGAATAATTTCGACCATCTGGGGATCTTTAACGTGCACTGACATCGCACAGCACACGGGCCTCCAGAATCTCGCCTCCATCGAAATACGACCGCTGCGGCCGGGTTCGAACCCTTGTCTTTCGGGCCAGCAGCCGAGCGCCATAACCAATCAGCCACCGCGGCGGGAAAAAGAAGAAAGGAAGAAAGAGGTGCAATAGTAGAGGGCTCCGGAATAATTTCGACCACCTGGGGACCTTTAACGTTCATTGACATCGCACAGCACTCGGGCGCCTTAGCGTTTCGCCTCCATCAAAACGCAGCCGCCGCGGTCGGGTTCGAAGTATCAGTTGCTGGTTTCGGTAGGGCATGCGGTGCACGTCGCGAGACAAGGGCGACCTTGTGGACTACAAAGGCGGTCTCGGGGACCGAAGTAAAGGGCATTTTGCCTATCATCGTTGTCGACGACGGTTCGTCCTTTCATGTCAGCCGCTTCCAACCAGCCGGGGCGCGATCAAAGCAGTTCTGTTTCCAGTTGCAATATAGTGTATCTGAATCGGCAATCTGGAGCAAGTTTTATTGCTTTACGGAGAGCGTGTTTCAATAGGCAATTTAAAGTGAGCTAAAAAGTTTTGCTTCGACTTCGATTCGTTCTGCGCCGCGAATGTTTGCTAAGGCCGCTGAAAAACAGGCGAGTGCTATATGGCTCTTCAAACAGCGAAAAGGACGTTACGAACGCAGCGAGAGGTGTTCAGCACGCCACCATAATACGAAAAAGAGCAGAAATGAACGTGCCGGCATTTAAAGCACATGTAGGGACCCGCATGACCAGTGCCGGCCACGTGCAGTGGAAGAGAAAGTGGTGCCTGGATGTGCAACAGGTCGTGGTCGACGGAACGCAGCCGCGGCGTCCGCGGAGGCTAATAATAATAATAATAATAATAATAATAATAATTGGTTTTTTGGGGAAAGGAAATGGCGCAGTATCTGTCTCATATATCGTTGGACACCTGAACCGCGCCGTAAGGGAAGGGATAAAGGAGGGAGTGAAAGCAGAAAGGAAAGAAGAGGTGCCGCAGTGGTGGGCTCCGGAATAATTTCGACCACCTGGGGATCTTTAACGTGCACTGACATCGCACAGCACACGGGCGCCTTAGCGTTTTTCCTCCATAAAAACGCAGCCGCCGCGGTCGGGTTCGAACCCGGGAACTCCGGATCAGTAGTCGAGCGCCCTAACCACTGAGCCACCGCGGCGGGTAAGGCTAATAGCGCACTCTAACGTTCTGTGTAGCGCCTGCTGCTGCTGCTGGTGGTGATAATAACTTTATTGATAGAATTATGTAGGTGGGTCTTGGTGTCGAGTCACTATTCACATATATTGACGTGGTCTGTGGCTCTTGTAAAGCAGCTAAAAAAGATGTGTGTGTGTGGGGGGGGGGTGTGTTTGGCTAATCACGGAGGCTTTCAAGACTAGAGTGCAGCTAACGCCATGTATGAGCAGTCTTTAGATTGCGCTACGCGTTTCTCCCATTCGATTCCAAAATTGCGGCGAAGTTGACGTCAAACCAACGTGGTTTTACATGGCTACGTGCCAAGGCAAGAAAGTGGGCCACGCGTCGCTGAAGCTATAGAAAAAGGGGCGGCCAGAAAAATTTATATGGACTGACAGACACAGATCAATGGAATACGGCTAGTAGCGCCTATTATTCGTCTCCTAAATGTACCACGCCTGCTTGTAAATCATTTCATACTCGCCCCAGCTGTAGGACGAGATACAGTGCAATTTTCTTTTTTTCACTTTTATTCAGAGCACACAGAAGTTACAAAAAGCACACACAAAAGCGTTACTATTCACTCTGGAAATGAAGGTGGGCTGCTGAACGCGACAAGATCAAAAGGAAAAGAAAAAAAGTAGAAAGGTTAATGCGTCGTGAAGGTCCTTGCCTCATTGTCCATTCTTGTAGGCTCGGTCCCGACGGCCGCTATATCGACACCAGTGCATTGGGCTCCTGAGTACTGGAGCCGCTCAAAAATCAGTCTCTCTCTCTCTTGCCATGTGTGTCTGTGCACATCCCTGATCGCGGTTTCACACGATCACGCAATCCTGGCACTCAGCAGTGTCCAAGGTCATAGAAAAAAGGAAAGTGCTCTCCCTTTGCCAGGCGCACTAGGCGCAGTCCTCGCTCCACGCCCGCTCTCAAAAAAGTTGCACTCCGCTAGAATGAAAACCCGCCACCGCATTCTGTCGATGATGATGAAAGATTCGTTCTGGTTCTGCCAGCTTCGCTGAAGCCGTTCTGATTTGCATTCCGTCGCTGATGAAACACTCTGGTTCCGTTACCTCGCTCAAGCCGCACTGCGTGGCATCAGACCTCTGCGTGGAGTGCAGAGTCGCAGCACCTTTACTGGCAGCTGCGGCCTCTGCAGCTCCCCACTCGCCGCCACTGTGAATCACCTTCGGGCTCCCGGCCCGTGGCTGCCTGCTTCGCATCTGGTAACTCTGGCCAGGATGAATCACTTTGGGGCACCGGGTTCGTGGCTGCCTGCTTCGCATCTGGTACCTTGGGCCACGATGAATCACCTTGGGGCACCGGGTTCGTGGCTGCCTGCTTCGCATTCGGTAACTCGGGCCACCATGAATCACCTTTAGGGCACCCAGTCCGTGGCTGCCTGCTTCGCATCTGGTAACTCGGGCCACTGTGAATTACTCTGGGACACCCGCTCCGTGGCTGCCTGCTTCGCTTCTAACTCGTGGATTGCCACCGCACAAAACGCGTCGCTGGCTACCAGGCTGACGAAGAAGTCGCCTCTGCCTTGTCCTCCTGCACACCCGTCTACTCACGCCCGAGGACGCTAGCACCAGGGCCGCCGTGGTCGGGACGAGAGGGTGTCGGCGCATATCTCCTGGTCCACCAACCTGTTCCTCTGGATGCGGGGTAGCTCCGTTCTTCCTCGTCGTCACGCTTGAGCTTCCTGGTGTTGTCGCTCGAGGAGGCGAAGACGGGCATGGGCCGTCCAGGAGGAGCGCGATGGTCACCTGCCGGCTCTCGATGGGGTTGACCTGCGCCTCGGACTTCAGCGTGCCCTTCTCGTCGATGCCGGCGAGCCGAGGCGCGCCGCGGCGCCATGGCGCCGGGCCGAACGGCAGCCGCAGCAGGAGGTGTGACCGTCACCACCACCACCCAGGATTTGAATGCGGCGTCAGCGATCCGAGCCTGTGGTGGCCGGCGGGGCGCGTGCCCTCCATCTGCTTCCGCTTCGTCGCCTCCTCCGCTGCTGGCAACGAAAGCTTAACAATGGCACTTGCACATCGCGAAGGACGCTCTGCCACGCTGAGTGGCCTTATAATTGCATCTTGCGAATCTCAAGATCTGTGGAGAGCATAATGCGCTCTCCGCATGCGGGTCGTGCAGGCACTACTTTTCAATTGTTTGCTTATTATTTCTTTCAGAGATGCCAGCGCCGCGTACTGGCAGAAGTTAACACAGAACGGAGTAATACTGTGGCAAATAAAAAGAACAATCACTCGTGGCTGTGTATGATTCGTCGAAGCTTCTTCGTTGCTTCCACATGAATTCCAATAAATATTTTTATTGCTTACACGAGGCGTTCGGCAGAAAATAGCTACGCCGACGGTTTGCAAGGAAGATTTGAAAATCTCCCATGGAAAGAAATTTCTTTGTGTTCGAGACGGCCCTTTCCAAAACACTCGTAGTGGTGCGAACCCTTTCATGGCCAGAACTTTACGCGGCCTCTCTGACTTCGTCCTAATAGGTTCACGCACATAGCGGAACATAAAACGCATAGGATCAGGGGACATGTCAGCTATCGTATACACTCCAGTCCCGTGTGTTACGTTGTGTTATCTGTGCTAAAGGTGTTCCACTGCCTACAGCACAGAGTGATGTCATTTCGCATTCCGCCAGTCAATGCACCGACCACGAAGGTGAGTTTGAGCCTCTCTTTCAGATGCAACAAATTTCGTGGAAATTGCTTCAGTGGTCGCCGAGGAAGAAGCGTTTCGCTGTTTCCAATTGTTTAGGCAGAGCCGCCCAAGCTAGACATAATCGTCTCGAAGACGGTTCGTAAACATGTACCATGTATTCCATCGTTATAACCTCGACAGGGATGCTGAGCAAGTAGAAGGGAAAGTGAGCCCTTAAAACAGCAGTCAGAATGCGGACGTGCGCAAGAGCAGCATGATTGCCCCCGAAGACGAAGAAAGAGAAGATAGAACAGGGCAACTTGTTGCGCTCAGGCTGCACTGGAAAAATGAAAATTGGTTTTTGGGGAAAGTAGATTGCGCAGTATCTGTCTCACGTAATATCGGCTGACACCTGAACCGCGCCGTAAGGGAAGGAATAAGGCAGGGAGTGAAGGAAGAAAGCGGTGCCGTAGTGGAGGGCTCCGGAATAATTTAGACCATCTGGGGATCTTTAAGGTGCACTGACATCGCACAGCACACGAATGCCTTAGCGTTTTGCCTCCATAAAAACGCAGCCGCAGCGGTCGGGTTAGATAGAAGTATGAGAAATGAAAATTGGTTTTTGGGGACAGGAAATGAGGCAATATCTGTATCACATATCGGCGGACACCTGAACCGCACCTTAAGGGAAGGGATAAAGGAGGGAGTGAAAGAAGAAAGTGGTTTAGTTTGGTTTAATGTTCCAAAGCGTTTCAGGCTATGAGGGAGACTGTAGTACTGGACTCTGGAAATTTCGACCGCCTGGGGTTTTAAACGTGCACTGACATCGGACACTACACGGGCCTCTAGAAGTTAGCCTCCATCGAAATTCGACCGCCGCGTCCGGGATCGAACCCGCGTGTTTCGGCCCAGCCGCCGAGCGCAATAACCACTCAGCGACCGCGGCGGTAAAAGGAAGGAAGGAAGAAAGAGGTGCTGTAGTGGAAGGCTCCGGGATAATTTCGACCACGTGGGGATCTTTAACGTGCACTGACATCGCACGGCACACGGCCCTTTAGCTTTTTGCCTTCATAAAAAAGCAGCCGCCGCGGTCGGTTTCGATGGAAGCATGAACATTCACCGCTCCATTCCCAGGCTTTACATGTTTTAGTGAGTTCCGTGAGTGGCCTTGAGTGGCGCAAACGCTGTAAGTGTTCTTCATTACTGTTGGAGAACATGACGCCGTGTTAGTGTACGCACGACCGCATTTTATATATAAAAGGACAGTGTCCATCGCTGTTTGGAAGGTGGTAAGAGCTGAACGCAGGCCGGAGGAGAACCTCTTGAATGCGGTCCTTCCTACGGTCGCCTACATTAACATCTCGTGCTTTATTATCCATTGCGTAGATCAATGGATGTACAGCAGCTGGCATGATGCGTCGATCACCATAAGGGCCGCGTTTGGGCGAGTTGGGTTTCCATGCTGAACGTAAAAGCACAAAAAACAAGGACATAGTATCAGACAGACCACACTAGCGCTCGTGTTATCGGTCTTATTCTGTCTTTATTTTTTGCGCTTTTACGTTCCCCATAAGGTTCAAGGGTAAGTGCACTTTTTGTAACTCTGTTGAGCCATCTATAAACAACGCCAAAACTGGGCGTTCAATCCTGCTTTGCGATTCACACAAGTGAAATCCACGGGCTAGGTGACGATTGTATTAGTCTTAAAACTTGTATTGTCACCGAATCAGCTCACGGTGTTTTGAGCACAGTCGATGAGGGTGTTTACGTACAGGATTTCCGTTTTAATTTATACTCCGGCACTTTGCGGCTGACATCCATCCATTACTAAAAGATTGAATCAGAATAGTTAAGAAAAAATTCTGTGATGGATTGCAGTCGTCGTTTTAGACCTGGTGCGTGATCGGGATTTCGTCAAGTTAACGGTTGTACTACAACGCCAATTTCATAAAAATATATGCTTTCGTTGCTGGTTTCAGCAAATACGCTGCTAAACTGGTTACCACTAGTTTAATTCGGTTATTGTTCAGTTCAAGGATTTTTTGGGCTGCGCAAACTTACCGGCTGAAATGTGGTGGCATATTCCCTTCGGTGATACCGTGGGTTATGCGGTCGTTTTCGCACTCTACATACAGGGCGTTTCATGTAAGACTCTCCACAATTTTAAAAAATAGTCGTTATGAGTTAGAAGAGCGCTTTTTTTGCCATAGCATTTTCAGCGGTGCAGTACATCAGAATACAACTAGGCTGGGCTAACTACCAGCCTGGTTAACAAATATTGAATAGTTAACCTTTTGACTATGACTGTTAGGCTCCTTAGCTATTGAGGAGCGTGTAGCCCACCGTAGTATAATATCCATATGAGTTTTTAGAATTTCGAAAACGCGGTTGCTCTCGGCGCTGTAGCCCAACAAACTTTGGCTACATCGCGCCAAAATACATGCGCTTTCGAGAAACTTTCAGGCAAAGCAACCTCTCCAGTGCAGGTAACTCGTCGACATAGGCAAAATATGTTTGGTCAGAGCGCCGAGTGTAGCTACGTTTCCTAAATTATAAGTGCTGAAATGTATATTGCTTACGGTCGCTACACGCCTATAGATAAACAAGGAAACTAACAGCAGTAGTTAGTGGGCGGTTGCCTTAGAGCCCCAATACTGAAGGCATATAAATCGATTCTAAGGCCAATTCTCGAATATGCCTGCATTGTGTGGGACCCCTACACTGCAGATGACACCCAGAAACTAGAAAAAAATGCAACGTCGTGCGGCTCGCTTTTCTTTCAACCGTTACTGGCGCCGAGACTCTCCTTCCGCCATGCTGAAACTTGCAGACTTAGAACCGCTTGTAGATAGAAGAAAGCCCGTCTCGATTTCCTTCATTCATTATACATTTCTTGACTTGGTATTCGACCCGAAAATCAAATCGCTAGTTACTCTAGACGAGCCTCGCGCCACAAGCATACCCTTAGCCTGGGACCTATTTTTGCACGCACAAATACATACAAGTATTCTTTTTTTCCAAGAACAGTTTCTTAATGGAATGTTCAACCGCAGAACTCTCCGTGGCTTTCTAATCATTCCTGAGATCTTCACTGCTGGCTTAGTAGCTGCACTGTAACCGAATTTTCAATTGTTTTTGCATTGTTTATTCTGTGGCATCTATATTGTTCTGCACTATCGTACCTGCTTTGCTTTTCCCCTGTATGTATTTCCCTCTCCTGCTTGGAAATACAGCATGTCCGCAGTATTCAATAAATGCATAATAAATAAAGAGGTAAATATTCAATGTTGGTTAACGAGCCTGCTAGTTAGCACATATCTTAGCTGTGTTCTGACGTACCACACTGCACCAGACATGCTAGCAGGTGGCGGCAGCGTGACATGTTCGTAACACACTTGCAAGTGTGGTGCGCCTAGTTCTCTTTCTTTGTCCACGGCCCGTTCGGTCGGGAATGTTAACATGAGTTCACGAAGGTAGATAGGCGCGCCATATTACCGAAAGAAATACAACCCAAGAATTCAGCATTCGACAAACACAGCGAACCACCGAATGAAAGTTATGCCATGAATCTTTATTCTAGAGGTGCAAACTCCAAGTCGTGTCACTCCGCGGCCTCCTGCTGTGCGAATCTGCGGTCGGCGCCAAGGTTTCATAACCTCTTTCAGTGCCATTGCAAGCGTGCGACTGATCACAGAAAAGTACATACATAGACCTTGCATATGGAGCGAAATGAAAGGCAAGCGCGTTTGTAGCACCCCAAGCAAACTCTAAAACAAGAATTATCGAGTGGAAAGCGAAATGTCGCCACCCTAGTCACCGATGTTAAGGCAGTTATGAGAGACCATACGTTTCGGCCGGTATTCCTATACCATTGTGAACTCCATGTAGTATTTGGCTACTTTTACGAAAGCACCTGCATTACATGTTACGACAGCTTTATCAGTTTTGTACATTTCCTGTACTTTGGTGATTTAAGCTTGTTCGAAGGGGACAGTTGGGGGCGACCCTTAAGCTTCGCCTTAAGGATGAGTCAATAGCGTTAATGAGTAAACTGCCCATATATCTGTGGAATCGGAAATTCTCAACTTAACACTCATATGCTCCTGGGGGTTCTCATCCCTCTCCTTGCGCAGTGGTTAAGGAATGCGCCACCGCCCTGCCACGACAGGTGCTGTCACCGGTGGGTCTTGTGCGACCCGAGTTGTTCTTCCCGAGCAACCACTTGCGATCAACATTTAACTGAACTGCCACCTGCTAGTGGGGTCACTTTTCTCACAATCCGGTGGGTAGGTTGGGGTGACCCCACAATGTCTCGTGACCTAGGTTGCCCACCTAGGTTCAGACTCCGTGGTTGGCGCCCTGGCTCACCCTGCGCCACCTTTTTGACGCTCAGAACGCCGAAGCCGTATTTGCTGCGTTACGGGGCCTTTAACGCTACCGTGTTAATATAATTACGTTATCGTCTTGCGAGCCGATGCGGACGGCCTCTCACCCACAGTTATCGTAGAAGACATGCGTTACGCCTTGATTAGAATGACGACCATCCGGTTGGCACCTTCATAAGCGAGCTGTTTAAGTGCGGTCAGCTTGCCTTCCTTCTCTTCGTCATACACCGTGACAACGACGTTGATGGCGACGTCATGACTGCACGCAGCTGCCTTGTCAGCTAACTCATATTTGGGTTCCATAAGGTCTGCAGCTTGGGTCATAGCGTTAATTGTGCGTAATATTTAGCGCCTTGAGCGTTTAAGGCGCTTTGTACACGATGGTGCATATTGAGTTCAGATATTTTTTCTGGCGGCGCATGACAGCTAGCAGGGATATCTTTGTTCGAGATAAATTTAGAACCTTTCATATCCTAAACTAGGTGTACTTATACTTCAGTTAGCGGACACAGTAAATATTATTACTGAAAACAGTAGCACGTCTTGCGCCATTTTCACACGGACTGATTTGGTCATCCGTAATAGATACCACATTTCCGCTGTTCTATCGTCATGACTATTTTTAAAATAAACTCATATATACCGATTAGACAAATCCTGGTGTATTGACGTCGCTATTTCCAGGTATGACACTTTGTATGAAATTCTGTACGTGCCTCTAAGCAAATGCAGTTCGCATTTTCCGCTGTAAACCAGACTAACTGTATTCCATGAGGTCCGAATAAATTTTTTAGGCGTAAAATGAAATTCGTGAAGAGAAATGGCGAGCGGGCCACATCATCAAAGTTACGGGGGGCTGACTTATACTATTTTGTTGCGTCATGTGCTGCTTGCTGGGGCGTCGACATTCTCGCTGTCCAAACGCCGTCACCCATCTAGTCGTCTTCGACTGGTCGATCCATCTCGTTGGCCGGAGCGCTCGACTGAACCATAATCCGCGCCTGCAGCCTGGCGATATCCCGTCTCAAGCATGCAGTTCTGCGAGGCGCAGTCAGGCCTATAGAATATCGCCGCCGCGCATGATGATCGAAAGTCCTTGGCCGTGGGTGGGCCCCTAGTCCAGGGCTCCACTGAGTCGGGCCACCTCGCTTGCGTGTGCTATGAGGGCCCTTTGGACCCCTAGCTCGCAGCTGGTGAGCCGGCTCTCCCATTGCTCCGCACTTGGTGTTTTGTGTTTGTGGAATGCTTGATTTCGTCCGCACTCCCATGTGACATGATAGAGTGTTGGTTTTGCTCCGCACCACGGACAGTTAGCGCTATACTGTGTGGGGAACATCTTGTTTAATATGTATAAGTTTGGGAAGGAGCCTCTTTGCAGTCTTCGCCATCCTGTGGCTTCCTCTTTAGATAATTCTTTATGTGGTGGGGGTATTGGAATCTTAGCCCCTAATATAGGTTTAATAATTCCGAATAGCTGTCCCCGCAATTAATCTGGGGCCCCTCCGGGGTTAATGACGTTCCTGCTCGGCTTGTCATTCCTCGAGCTAGGTTTTTCTGCCCCTTCGTTTCCCCTGATCCCTGCGTGACTGGGTATCCAGATTATGTTGTGTATTGGTCGTCCCTCAGGGAGCAGAGCTCTACTGAGGATCTTGAGTGCCGTGCTGCTAATTCTGCCTCTAGTATAGTTCCGGCACACCTCTTGTGAATCCGTTAAGATGTTAAGGGATCTCCCTGTCCTATATCTTTCATTCGCTGCCAGGGCGACAGCAATCTCCTCTGCCTCCGTTCTGTTAGATACGTCGGCTGTGAGGCTTGTGATGTGTTCTCTGTGGTAATTTACAACTACTGCTACCGCGCTATTTTTGTGTGTTTGGGGGTATAGGGAGGCATCAGTGTAGACTGTGTTCTCCCGATGCCCCATGTTCCTCTAATAAAATTCTGCCCTAACCTGTCTCCTGTTAGCATGGAGGTTTGGATCCATGTTTCGGGGGGTAGGTTGTATGCATAGCTTCTTTCTTAGCGGGTCTGGTATTGCAGCCCTGCTATTTTGTGGCTTTACTATTTCCCGACCTAGCTTTGTCAGGAGCGCCCTTCCAGTCGTTGTGTTGCCAAGTCTTCGTATTTGTGCCTTGAGCTGGCATTCTCTTAATTCTTCGAAGGTGTTGCTGATTCCGAGTTGCATGAGCTTGTCGTTGGATGTATTTCTTGGGTGATGAAGAGCTGTTTTGTATGCCTTCCGGAGTATTGTCTCCGCTTGCTCTTTCTCTGCTTTGATAGTCACATGGTACGGTAATGAATATGTTACCCGGCTGACCACTAAGCTGTTGACTAGCCTGAGTATGGCCTCCTCCTTCATGCCATACCTCTTGTGCGCTACTCTGCTGATCATCCGGCCTACTTGTCCTGCCGCTTTGCTTAGCAGGCTGAGTGTATGACTGCACTTCCGGCTTCCTTGCAGCCACATGCCGAGGATTCTGATAATCTTTGGTTCCGGGATGTTCTGGCCCTCTAGTTTTATTTCGAGTGGAGCATCCGTAGGGTGCCTACCCACTCTGAGGAGCTCAGAGTTTTCCGTGGAGCATTTAGATCCTCTTTGTTTGTGTATTCTTCAATGCAGGTGGCAGCCTCTTGTAGCGCCTACTGCTTCTCCCCCAGTGAGCCTTGGGTGGTACAGATGGTGATATCGTCTGCGTACATTGCATGACATATCCCCTGGACTTGGCTGAGTTTCTTGGCGAGGTTGACCATCGCTATGTTAAAGAGTATTGGCGAGATTACTAAGCCTTGCGGAGTGCCCTTGCATGGCGTTTGAAAGGTGTCACTCCGCAGGTCTCCTAGGCCTACCGTCGCTGTTCTGTCCGTGAGGAAGCTTCTAACGTAGTCATGGACCTTCTTCCCGCAGTTGGTGGTGTTAAGTCCTTCCATAATGGCGGCATGGGATACGTTGTCAAAGGCCCCTTTAATATCGATGGCCATGACAACGTTCTCCCCGTTCTTTGGCATTGTTTCGAGTACCTCTTCTTTTAGTTGTAGCAAGATGTCTTGGGTTGATAAATTTGCCTTGAATCCGAACATGGTGTTGGGGTACCATTCTCCGTCTTCTAGATGCGTTTGTATTCGTCGGGTAACTATTCTCTCGTACAGCTTGCCTAGGCATGATGTTAGCGAGATCGGTCTGAGGTTTTAAATTTGAAGTTTCTTTTCGGGCTTGGGGATCATGACGACTACGGCGTGTTTCCACTCCGCTGGGACCGTCCCTTCTTCCAATTGTTTGTTTAGGTATAGGGTGAGTTGGCTGATTGCTTCGTCGCTTAAATTTCGGATTAACGAGTTATGAATCTTGTCCGCCCCTGCTGGCGTATGTTTGGTTGTTGCCCTTGTGGCCTCGACGACCTCTTCTCTTGTGATGGGTTTGTCCATGGTTGGGTTTTCTTCGCCCTGGTAGTCGCCTTGGTAGCCGTCTACCTGGTCCTTCCCGTAGCATTTCTCTCGTACTGCCTGGAGCAGCTGTTCTTCTGTACCTTCGTACTGATGAATTAGCCTTTGGATGGATTTGCTGCTTTCCGCCTTGCTTTTGCTCGGATCCATGAGTGTTATGAAGATCTGCGACGTTCTAGCCGGGCTGAGGGTGCCATTCAGCGAGGTACTAAACTGATGCCACCCTTGTCTTTCCAGCTGCGTTGCATAATCCTCTGCTTGCCTGGTGATTTCGGCAATCTTCTTCTTTAGTTTTCTGTTTAGCTTTTGGCCCTTCCACCACTTGGTCAGGCCTCGTCTTGCCTCCCAGAGCCTGAGGAGTCGCTTGTCCACTTCTGGTGCTTGTTCTGTTCGATCCACTTCTTTAGTGTAGAGATCCCTGATTTTTCTAAGCTGTTGGCTCCAATCTTCTGCCGAAGTTATGTCGTCCTTAAGTTGTTTGCAGTGGGTGCGGAAGGCATCCCAGTCAGTCAGGTTTCCCTTGCCGATCTTCCTATTGATGCTTTCTGCCTCTGTGCTGACCCTAATGATGTAGTGGTCGCTGCCGAGATTTTCTTGCAGGTTCTCCCATTCAACTTGCTTAGCGCCCCTGACAAATGTTAGGTCGGGACATGTGTCCACGCTTACGTATTACCCTGTCTAGTAGGCTGAGTTTCATCTGTGAGTAACTCGCAGCCTATGTTTTCCGCTGCTGTGCAGATTCCGCGCCCCTTTTTATCTTCGATCCTGCTGCCCCATTGTGGGCTTTTCGCATTAAAATTCCCTGCTATTATTAGGGTATTCTGCCCTGCAAGCTTCTTTGCTTCCGCAAAAAGCTTAATGAAGTCTCCTTTATTTTAGGTGGGCTGTACAAAATTACTATAAAAGTGCTTTTAGCTTTTCTTTTTCTCTTGGGAATCACTTCAGTTATTATGTGTTCTAGCTGTGTGTCTTCAAACTCCTTATGAGCTATGGTTGTGATTTTGTTGCTAATGAGAGTTGCTGTTCTTCCGTTCTCCTGAAATGAGTATCCTTTTAGGGTTGGGGTGCAATTTGTCTCTTGTAGAAGTATTAGATCTTTTGGGTTTCCTCTAGTGTTAATGAATTGCTGTAAGAGCCCTTGCTTACGCCTGTAGCTCCGGCAATTCCACTGCCATATCTCTAGTTGTTGTTGTCCTGCCATGTTATCGTATTGGTACTGTTGTTTGTTCCCTGGGATTCTGATCCAAACCTGCGCTCATTGTAGAGGCGGTCCCTAGCGTCATTTACTGTCTTCTGTGTGTTTTGACTCTTTACATTGTTGCGGAAGCTCTGATCTTCCAGGGCTATCTTTTGATTTAGTTGCTGTATCTGCTGCTGCATCTGCTGCATTTGCTGCTGCATGAATCTCTTTAGTTCGTCTATTGTTGAGTTTCCTCTCTCATTAGTTTGTAAACTTTCTACACTCTGTTGTGAGGGTGAGGGTGCCCTGACAGGCGAGCAGCCTGCCTTTCGCATCTCTTGCATTTCCGCTATTAATTCGCTTATTTGTTTCTTAAGCTGTCTGTTTTCCTCTCGGGTCTGCTCTTGTTCCTTCCTGATGTTATTAATTTCGGCAGTAAGCCTTTTTTCATTTTCTGTTTGTGTGTTTGTGTTGTTGTTGTGCGGAGCAAAAAGCATCTTGGGAGGGCCGGCTCCCCGGCTCACTTTGACTCCGCCGCTCTTCTTCTGTTGCTGATTCGGCTTCACCCAGGACTGCTGCTGGCACTGGCTGCTGCTGCGCCCCCGGCTGCGACTCCTGGATTCTCTCCGGTAGTCACCTTGCCGCTCCTGGTCCTCGTTCCGGAACCAGCGTGGTCTCCGTGCCCCGCCTCTGCTTCGGCTGCGGCCGCGTCGCTGCTGGCTCTGGCGTCCCCATCGCAGTTCGTTGATTGGCTTCAGTCGTTGTGCACAGTCCTTCGTGCCCGCCGCGTGGGAGCCCCCGCATAGCGGAGTGGAACTATATTTCGAGAGCGGGTGTGGAACGAGGACTGCGCCTAGTGCGCCTGGCAACGGGAGAGCACTTTCCTTTTTTCTATGACCTTGGACACAACTTAGTGCCAGGAATGCGTGATCGTGTGGAACCGCGATGAGGGATGTGCAGAGACACACATGGCAAGAGAGAAACTGACGTGTCGAAGAAAGTGTCGACATTGTGGTTGTCGGCATCGAGCACACGGAAAAGGAGAATGCGGCAAGGCTCTTCACGGCGCATTGACCTTTCTATTTTTCTTTGCCTTTCGATCGTTTTGCCTTTCTCTCTTTTTTCGTTTAGCAGCACTCCTTCATTTCTTGAGTGAACAGTAACGCTTTTGTGTGTGCTTTTTGTAACTTCAGTGTGCTGTCAATAAAGGTAAAAAATTAACATGCAGTGTGTCTCGTCCTACACCAGGTGCGAGTATTGAATGTTTTACAAGAAGGCGTGATACATTTCTGGAAAGAGTAATATGCGCTACAAGCAGTACTCTATTGCTCTGTGTCTGCCAGGTCATGTAAATTTTTGTTGCCGCCCTGTTTTCTTTGGCTTCAGCGACGCGCTGCCCACTTCCTCGCATTGGCATGTAGCCGTGTAAAAGCTCGTTGGTATGACGTGAACTGTGCCGCCATTTTGAATTTGAACGAGAGAAATGCGAAGCGCATTCTAAAGAACGCGCATACAAGTTGGTAGATGCGCTGGAGTCTTGACAAGCCTCCGTGATTAGTCCCCCCACACGTTTTTTTAGCTGCACAACGCTCTCCACTAGGTTCGCTACTTTCGATATGTAGCGACGCCGTAACCAGCACCAGGAACGTGCCGAAGAAGCAGAGGTTGCACTAGGAGGCGCCATGTCTTAAGAGGTAGAAGAAGACAAAGTCGCTACTCAGAACGCTGGAATGCGCCATTAAACTTCGCTGACGCCGCCGCTGCGTTGCGTCACTCTTCGGTATCTTAATGCAAGAAAACTTGCTCCGGATCGCCAATTCGGACACGCTATAAGGCATCGAGAAACAGAACTGCTTTGATCGCGCCGCCGCTGGTTCGAAGCGGCTGACATGAAGGGACGAACGGTCGTCGTCAACAATGAGTCAAAATGCCCTTTAGGTCGGTCCCCGTGACCACCTTCGCATTCCACACAGTCCCCCTTGGCTCCTGGCGTGCACCGCATGCCGTACTGATGCCAGCAAGTGATACTTCGGACCCGACCGCGGCGGCTGCGGTTTCGATGGAGGCGAAAGCGCCCGTGTGATGTGCGACGTCATGGCGCGTTAATTATCCACAGGTGGTCGAAATTATTCCAGAGCCCTCCACTACGGCACCTCTTTCTTCCTTTCTTCTTTCAGTCCCTCCTTTATGTCTTCCTTTACGGCGCGGTTCAGGTGCCATTTCCTTTACCCCAAAACAATTTTTTATTTTTTAATAGGCCGCAGGCGTTCATTGAGTTGACTCCCGGGAATTTGAGGAAAGGTGCATAACTGGCTCCAAGGGTGAGCGGACACCTCAATCGCACTTTCAGGTACGTGACGGTGGTGTCCACCTGCGAAAAACTGGTTTCGCGCATTATTTCGTTATTAGAAATCCTAAGCCACCAGCAATTTTTTGCTACGTCTCGGGTTGGTTGGTTGGTTGGTGAAACTTTATTTCCAGCGGATATAGAGGAGCGACACGAAGTCGCCCCCCGCTTAAACGGCGGCCGCTATCCCTTGGGCAGCGGCGGCGTCTTCAGCCAGCTGGAGGAGCTTGATCTGTATCCCCGGGTCGGGGCTGAGCAATAGAGCCTCCCAATGAGCAGAGTCGGTAATGAAGTGACTCGCGGGTAGGGACTGCGGGCAGTTCCAGATCATATGATTTAGATCGGCTTTCGCATCACAATTTTTGCATTTGTTTGAGTAGAGTCCTTCCGAATAGAAGCTACACAATTGGGGATTTGGATAGGTGTTAGTTTGAAGTTTACGCCAGGCTTTGGCCTGTTGCTTGGAGAGCGTTTTATCTGCTGGGGGGAATCTGAGTCTTGCAAGCCTGTAGTGCTGCAGGATTTCTCTGTAAGAAAACAACCTGTCCTTGCCAGAGTATAGGGCGGGTGGGCTGCACGACCCAGCTCGGCGGGACAGTTCTCGAGCTAGGTTATGAGCCGCCTCATTACCAGCAAGGGAAGCATGAGCAGGCGTCCAGATTAGGCGAATGCGCCGCGTGGGCTGATAATTTAGCAGAATCCGTGCTGCTTGTGGGGAGATTCTTCCAAACGTGTAGTTACGTATAGCCAATTTTGAGTCGCTGACAATGGTTTCTGCCGAGGATCCCACAATGGCTAGAGCAATGGCTGTTTCTTCTCCAACATGTGTGTGCTGAGTGCGTATAGTGCCCCCAGTTATGAGTGTACCACGTTCCGTGGTGACCACAGCTACCATCTTGTCAGCCGAAGAATCTGCCGCATCTACATATACCACAGAGGTATCATTAAGAAAGCGTTTGCCTAATGATTTGGCTCTCTCTGTACGACGTTCAGCGTGGAAATCTGGGTGCATGTTCCGAGGTAGTGGAGGAATGACCAGAAGCTGGCGTATATGTTTGGGAAGGTCAGTTGTGGGTCCGCCTTGTCGTTCGTATGTTATGCCTAGTGTGGACAGAATGTGTCTGCCAGTTGGTGTGGCCGATAGTCGTTCGTACTGCGAGACGGTTACCGCTTCAATAATCTCGCTTAGGGTGTTATGAAGACCGAGACCTAACACTTTCTCAGTCGCTGTGTGCATGGGTAGCCCAACTGCCTGTTTGACGCATTTTCTGATTATGGCCTCCACTTTTTCTTTTTCAGCTGACTTGAGATGTAGGTAAGGGCATACGTAAGCTATGCGGCTTATCACAAAGGCTTGTACTAAACGGAGAGTATTGCTTTCCTTCAAGCCCGAGTGGCGGTTACTAATGCGGCGAATGAGTCGCATAATTTGCTGCGAGGTTCCCTGTAGCTTCCGAATTACGTCACCATTGAAGCCGTGTTCTTGTAGAATTAGGCCCAAGATTTTAATTTTGGGCACTCGAGGAATGGGGACTCCGCGAATACTGAGTTCGATGGCCGGTGGGGTTTGCGCAAGGGATCTGATGTTGCGGAATATGAGAAATTCAGATTTGGCTGGAGAGCACCGCAGCCCCCTAGGGTCTACATAGTTCCCCACGATATCTATTGCATGCTGTAGTCTCTCCTCGATTTCGGCATCATTGCCCTCGGCGGTCCACAAGGTGATATCGTCAGCATAGAGGCTGTGGTGGAGTTGCGGAACCTGCGCTAATAGGTGTGGAAGTTTCAACATTGCAACGTTGAAGAGAAATGGTGATAGGACCGATCCCTGCGGGGTGCCCTTGTTGCCGAGGGGAAAGTCATGCGAGTGGAGACCTCCTACTTGAAAATGCGCCTTTCTACCTGAAAGAAAGTCGCGGATATAGTTGAAGGTGCGGGATCCCACCCCGAGTTCATGTAGGTTCTCCAAGATCGCATCATGTCTGACATTGTCAAAGGCCTTTTCCAGGTCAAGTCCAAGAATTATTCTGGTGTCCCGCGTTTTTGCCTCAATAATCTGATGCTTGAGCTGAAGCATTACATCCTGCGTAGAAAGTTTTGGTCGAAATCCAATCATGGTTGGAGGGTACAGCTCGTTCTCCTCCATAAACCGGTTGAGGCGGGTATGAACTACGTGCTCCATGAGCTTACCTACACAAGACGTGAGCGAAATCGGCCTGAGGTTCTCAAGGCTGAGTGCCTTCCCTGGCTTTGGGATGAGAATGATCTCTGCCGTTTTCCATATTTGTGGGATGGAGCCCTCCGACCAACATTTCTGCATATACTCAGTTAGTGATTGTAGCGACACTTCATCCAGGTTGCGGAGGATCTTGTTGGATACTGCATCGGGGCCAGTGGCGGATTTGCAGTTTAGCCTGGCAATCTCTGCCCTAACCTCATCCACAGTAATGGGGGAGTCGAGCTGCGTGTTTTCCGGACCAGCATAATCTGGGAAGGCTTGGATAGGAGCATTGCCAATATATCTATAAGTTCAAGGAAAAGGTCCTCTGGTGGGCCTGCATACGCATGCACAAGCTTCTGCAGGTTCTGCCTCTGGGTGGTTCTGCTACCTGTAGGGTCAAGTAGATGACGGAGCAAGTGCCAAGTCTTAGAGACTCCCATATTGCGATCCATTTGGTTGCATATGTCATCCCAGTTTTGTTGAGTAAGTTTAGCTGCATGATCCTCGATCTCCTTGTTTAGCCTAGCTATTCTTCTGCGCAGATTGCGGTTCCACCGCTGTCGTTTGAGTCGGTTCTCGAGTCCACTCTTTGCCTCCCATAGGTGAAGAAGCCGGCTGTCCGCAATCTCCAGGTGGTCAGCCTGGTCTAACGTATGGGTGACTGCTTTGGCATCTTGACAAAGATCCTGCGCCCAGATATCTATGTCTAGTATTTTGGGGGTATCAGCTTCTCGGGCGGCTCTTTAAGCGCGGAACGCGTCCCAATCGACAAGGGTGGGGGCTCGAGCGCTACGACGTTTGGGGCCAGTTGAGGTCACTATTTCCAATATGTAGTGATCGCTGCCGAAATTTTGTTGAGTGTTTATCCATGTTGGAGTGCCCGAATTTTTAGCAAAAGTCAGATCGGGAGACGTATCCCTGGAAACACTGTTACCGCAGCGGGTGGGGACTAGTGGATCTGTAAGAAGAGTCAACCCACACTGTTGTGCGGTGAGCCACAGTTTTCTACCTTTAATGTCCTCCTGTGCGTAACCCCAAGCCGGGTGTTGGGCATTAAAGTCTCCCGTGAAAATGACGGGGTGATTGCCTGCGAGCTTCAGGGTCGCCTGAAAAAGCGGGCCGAAGCTTGCTTTCCGTAACTTTGGGCTGCTGTAGACATTCAGCACAAACAGACTGTGGTCGGGTTTCCTAGGCGGAATTAATTCGACTAGCACGTGTGTGACATTTGTGACTGGGGTATCGTGCTGTACTACCGCAATATTTCGTTTGACAAGAGTCGTGACTCCAAGCGTTCCACCCCCCGATGAAAAGGATTGATACCCAGCTAGCTTGCTATTAGTTTGTGTCTCTTGTAGTGCGATTAAGTCCGGTCCGTCCCTATTGTTGAGGAATTGTTGGAGTACAGCTCGTTTGCGGCTAAATCCTCGGCAGTTCCACTGCCAGATGGTGTAATTGGGTTGTGGCGCCATGTTGTTGCTAGTCGGATACCGCTTCAGAAGAAGCGGGTTTGCGAATTTTGTGAGGAAGGAGCCTGCTCTCTGCTTCCTGCTGCCAGCTGCCTAAGTTAATTAATTCCTGCCGGTGTCTGCATAATTCTTCCATGATGGAAGTCATTGTAAGCTGCACTTGAATGAGGGTGCTGTTAGTCTGCGTTTGCGCTTCTTCAATTTTGTGAATGGTGTCGGCTAGTGTTTGGCCTTCGGACAGGGAATCGCCTGCTTTTCGCTTAGGCGGGGGTGCCCGCGTTGATTCAGCATGCATGTCCGCTCCGGCGGAGGTAGAGGGGGTAGGTTTATTGGCGCCATCGGTCGTAGGCGGTCACCCAGCCTGCATTTGTTGCTGTTTTAGAGCGGCATTTTCTTTCTTTAGGTCCTCGACCTCACGAAGTAATTTCCCTACCAGCACTTTCAGGTCTGCTAGCTCAGAGGGGTTGGAGTTAGATTTCTGGGAGGCTTTATCTGCCCAGCCTACCTTTTGCGTGCCGACGGCGTCCTGGTTCAAACCGGGGTTCCGCGGCTGGTGTGAAGGAATCCTGGATTTGGAGGCGGACCGGCCTCTCGGTTCCAGTCGTGGAAAGGAGCTGGATCGATGTCTATAATTTGTTCGTCCCCTGCTTTTGGAGCGGCTGCGTTGCTCTTTAGACTGCGGCGACTCTTGGCTATGCTGGGTCAGATGTTGGCGTTCCTGTTCCCAGCGGCGTTTGCTGACAATGTATGGAGTGCGGTAGATTTCGCGGCATTTGTTGCTGCCCAGTTCATGGCCCTTACCGCACAAGGCACACTCAGGCTCGCAGCTATGTGTCTCAGGAGGATTGGCCACGCCGCATCCGCGGCAGCGAGCGTTTTTCGGGTCCGGGCAAACGTCTCTGCGATGTCCGAGTTGTCCGCACAAAGAACACACTTCGTATTTTTTTTTGTAGAGGCAGCAGCGAATCATGCCACCACCGAAGCTGATCCAACGGGGAACTCGCTCACCGTTGAAGAGAATGAGGACCGTCTGCGACTGCGCACCCATGCGCCGGACTCCACATATTGGAGGATTCCTTGGATGCTGAAGGTTCGCAAGGATGTCAGCGTCCGATAGATGTTTCGGAACGCCATGGATCACTCCTTTACCACTGCCATCCGGCGTGGCGACATACGAGGTGATGGCGATCTTGTTCGCGCCGTAGATGAGCTCCTTGATGTTTAAGTAGCGTTCCACTCGTACCGCGGAATGGGTGGCCACCAGTATGGTGTGTTGCTTGAAGTTGAGTAGCATGCAGTCTTCAGATGATTCTGCCAAGGTGAGGCCCGCGGCGTCCCGGATGAGTTGAAATATGCCGAGTTGGCCACAGCTCTCGAGTATACGGAGGCCGCCCGATGGCCGGAATATCACCTTGGTTAGGCCCTTGGGTAGGCGAGGTAGGTTCGACGCCACCGATTGTCGAGCAAGTCGTCGGCCAAGCTTTTTCGCAGAGGAGTCGGCAGAGTGCCGCATGCTGCCCTGTCCCTGGGCGCGATCGGTTCCATTGTGTGCCGCGGGGTTATTCCTTTGGCGTTCGTGACCGGAGCGTTTCGATTCACCGACGGTGAACCAACCATACTGGTGCGAAACTTCTTCGGGGCTAATGTCAGCCCCCTCCACGGTGACTTCCATGTCCAGTGTTGGAGGAAGATCCCACTCAGATAATGCGGCACAGCCCCGTCAGAGCGGGGTCGCTAGGCCTGGCGTGGGCCTAGCGGGCCGTGCGTAGCGGCGAGAGCCGAAACGCAGAAAAGTCCGCAAAAACAGGCAAAAAGGGACTTGCCGATGCGTCCGACGGCGTTATCCGAGCTTCGAAGACGAAATCCAGGCAAGAGCGGTGTTGACCGTCGCTGAATTCAGCGGTGGGCATGGGTGAAGCGAGGAGCGTTCGCGCGAGCGTCCGATCCACGCCACGTCCGAGCCGGTTCTCTCACGTCTCGGGTTCAAACTTCCCTTCACGCGGCATTGAATGTCGGAAATATAGGTGCTGCTAGCTCTAGCCCTGATCGCGACAAACACGAAAGGATTGAAGAGACTTCCGTTCATCTCGGCCGAAGTTCAATCCGACCGTCTGAATCATTATTTAATTTGCTGGAACAGCAGGACCTACCGATTGCGCGACCTTGCCGAGTGGTTAAAAACGCTCCTTGCCATGCAGCACCGCGCTACTTATGTGGTTCGCTCAACAGCGGAGACTATTTTTATGCGACGCCACAGGAACACCTGAGGCAGTCTTCTCAACTGCCCGACTGTATTTTACAGTGACACTGCCCCTGGGCATGTAATATGTGCGTATACTGGTGTGTTCCCTGCGGAGGGTCGTTTATGTGCCGTCACTCATTTTAGTGCGAATGCACTTCTGGCCCCTCTCTCCGGGTTTGAGCGGTGTCTGTGTGTGTGAAGCCTGTAAGTAGCTAGTGTAACTCGCTCACTGAGTCAGTGGACGCCTCAATGAGCCTGTGAATAGGCGGTAGCGTCTACCTACAGATGGAGACGAATATGCCGTTTTCGTCTTCTAAAACCCAGCGGAAGGTTTAGACCGCTGATTTTAAATCAATGGAAGGTGCATAACTGGCTTCCTGTGTCAGTGGGCACCTCAATCGCGCTTTTAAGTGCGTGACGGCTGTGTCCACCTGCAAAAAACAGCGCGTTCGTATACAATAATATTTCGTGCTCAGCTATTACTGCACATGTGCTAGACAGCGGGGCAGCGAGGACTGCCGATAGTCAGAGAGGCCTGCATGAACCGCTGCACCACTTTGAAATTGGGCATCAGCTGGGGAACCGCTAGAAGACAGGCACGCTGGTGACAGCCGCTTCCAGCGGCGCTATGAAGAGGCAGCCCGCCGTAGCCTGCCTACAGCATGGAGCCGACAGCCCACGCGCGAGAAATGCATGCGCGGAGAGAAAGACAGGGTAGCCGCTTGCTTCGGGTGCTCGAAAGACTGTTGTTTGATCTCTCAAAATGACGAGTGCAAGAGCAAAACCTTCTCTCCCCGCAGCCTGTGGCGCGAAAGAGGGAGAAAAGGGAGTCGATTCTTATTACTTGTTGAAACGCAATGGTCCCGAAACGTTGTACCCAGTTATAGCTTTCGTGGACCAAATTGCTATGATTTGGGAGTGGTTATTGCTATGATTCGGGAGTGGCTACGTATACCTGTGCTGCGTCCCTGTAATGTGTGCAAATGTAATTGACATGCACATACACGTGCACAGCTAAACCTAACCACTCAAAGCCATCGAACGCAGCGCTGGAGCAGTAGGAGGTGAGGCTGGCCAGTGGCACCCTGGAAGACCAGGAGACGCCGGTCGCCATCGCCAAAGCATCGGCGAAAGCTACTGCAGTTTTGAACTGAGGACAATACCCAAAATCCACTCCGGTCTCGTTTTACGCAATAGATGTTTATTCTCTCTCTCTGTCCGCCTACAAACAAGATATCCCATCCTCCTGCTCATGAGTAGGTGGTACCCAGGACATTACGAAGACACATGCATAAGGTCCAAAAACACAGCAGACATGATTCAAAATTAAGGTCTGGAAAGAAAGAACAGAGGCCTCCTGGAAGGAAGGAAAACGTTTATTCAGCTCTAGAGAGTAGGTGAGGAATTTTTCGGAGTCGGATGGTGTCTTCCATCTTCTTAGCAATGGTCGTCTGCCCTAGTCCAGGGCTCCGCTGGATGCCGCTGCCATCTGTGCTCCCGGGTCAGCCCAAGTTGGACGTACTGACGGTCGCTGGAGAGCTTTCCTTCCTATTGCTCCGCACTCTGGTTTGGTATTTTTGGTGCCACCTCTATTTTCTGGCAGGCCCACGTTATGTGATAGAGCGTGGGTGTTTCATGGCACCATGAGCATTTGTCTGTGTATTGTGTGGGTTGTATTTTGTTGAGTGTATTTAGATTTGGGTATGAGCCCGTCTGTAGCAGCCTCCAGGCGACGGCGTCTTCCCTGGAGAGAGATTTATGCGGTGGGGGTACAGTTCCCTGCAGCCCTTGTAGTGGTTTAAGATTGCCGAGTAAACTCTAGGGACAGGTTCGGCTTCCTCGAGGTCGCTTGTGGGGGGAGCTGGGTAAAAATTAAGTGTACCGTCGAGCTACCCTGTCGATCGCTTGGTTGCCTTCCACTCCCGCGTGTCCCGGCGTCCATACTATCGTATGTTTTATTGGTTCTTCTTCTTCTGTGCTTTGTTTGGGTCGGTCCCCAGAACTGAGTATGCGGAGCGCTCTGTGACCTATTCTGCCTAACATGAAGTTTCGGCATGCCGTTTGAGAGTCGGTTACTATTGTTAAGAATCGCTTAGTCCGGTAGTTCTCCGCTGCCGCTAGAGCGACGGCCACTTCTTCAGCCTCGACTACCGTGCAGTCCCGTAGCGACGCGCTGATGATTTCCTGCATGTCCGAGTTTGTCACAGCCGCTACCGCGTTGGGGTTGTTTTGTCCCGTCCTTCTGGAGTATGTGGCTGCGTCCACATACACCGTTGTTGCCTGGGGGCTAGTGATTTTGGGATGTACTCGGTTCTCGCCTTTCTGCGTTCTTCGTGTAGGTTGGGGTCCATGTTCTTGGGAATGGGGGTCACTCTAATTGTGCCCTGTATGCCGTCCGGGATAGTCGCGGTTCGCTGTATTTCGTGTATTTGTTCGTTGCATCCCAACTTCTGCAGAAGCTCACTGCCAGACGGAGTCTGCTGTAGTCTCTTCAACTGGGCGGCGTGTTGTGCCTCTCTCAGTTCTTCAAAGTTTTTATGAAGTCCTAGTGCTAAAAGCTTCTCTGTGGATGTGCATTGTGGTAGATGGAGTGCTGTTTTGTATGCTTTGCGTATAATCGCATCAATCTGTTGGATTTCGCTTTTGATTGGGTTGTAGTATGGGAGACTGTAGGTGACTCGGCTGATCACCAGGCTCCTGACCGGCTTTAGCGCGTCTTCTTCTCGCATGCAGGCCTCCCAGGCCTCCTGGGAGATTGACGCTCAGCTCGTACTCTACAGGGACTGACGTTTTTATGTGGCGAATTTTAAAAATCCCTGCCCGCAAAATACTGGCCTGGCCTAATCAAGAGCAAACGCCATTCACAAGGTAGAATATCATTGCCTAAATTGTTTGAGATCTAAATAAGCATCGGCACTTGCCTGTATTTGGTGCAATTAGCGAGAAACTGTTTTCAGCTACGAGTACGGTTTCTGCAGAGGCGAACCAAGCAGCCAGTCTGAGAAACTGCGACATCTAAAAGATGAAAATTCAACTCCCAAGCGGCGACTTATCAGTTTCTAGTGTGTGCAGTGTTGTTGTTGTCACGTTTTCAGTGCGGTATTTAGCAGCAGAAGCAGTGATGTTCCTTGTGAGATTAACTCCGGCAGGCAGACGAGCCCCATCTTCGAAGAGACCGCGCTTCTCGCATCCACCGAGCCGACGTTGTTTGCCTCGCCTTCTGGCAGATGGCGCAGCCTGTGAGACCGGCTGCTTGGCTCGCGTCAGCAAAAACTGTACTCGTAGCCGAAAACATAATAATATTATAATAATAATAATAATAATAATAATAATAATAATAATAATAATAATTGATTTTTGGGGAAAGGAAATGGCGCAGTATCTGTCTCATATATCGTTGGACACCTGAACCGCACCGTAAGGGAAGGGATGAAGTAGGGAGTGAAAGAAGAAAAGAAGAAGAGGTGCCATAGTGGAGGGCTCCGGAATAATTTCGACCACCTGGGGATCTTTAACGTGCACTGACATCGCACAGCACACGGGCGCCTTAGCGTTTTACCTCCTTAAAAACGTAGCCGCCGCGTCGTTTGCCTCGCCGTCCGGCAGATGGCGAGCTTGTGAAACCGGCTGCTTGTCTGCAAAAACTGTACTCGTAGCCGAAATAATAATAATAATAATAATAATAATAATATTAATAATAATAATAATTAGTTTTTAGCCGAAAACAGAGTCTCGCAAATTCCACCAACCCGCCGCAGTGGCTCAATGGTTAGGGCGCTCGGCTACTGATCCGGAGTTCCCGGGTTCGAACTCGACCGCGGCGGCTGCGTATTTATGGAGGAAAAACGCTAAGGGCCCGTGTGCTGTACGATGTCAGTGCACGTTAAAGATGGTCGAAATTATTCCGGAGCCCTCCACTACAGCACCTCTTTCTTCTTTCACCCCTTCCTTTATCCTTTCCCTTACGGCACGGTTCATGTGTCCAACGATATATGAGACAGATACTGCGCTTTTTCCTTTCCCCCAAAAGCCATTTATTATTTATTAATATTACTAATTCCACAAAATACAAGCAAGTACCGATGTTTATTTAATCTCAAGCAACCTGGGCCATAATATTCTACCTTGTGAGCGGCGTTTGCTCTCGTTTAGTCCATTATTTTGCGCACAGGAATTTTTAAAAATCCGCCACACAAAAACATATGTCCCTGTACTCAACTTGCTCTCATCCAACTCGCTGAAGACGCCGCCCGGAACCGAGAGCGTCGTCTAAGCTGACTGGTCATCCCATCCTCCTCTGTTGGATAACAAATTTTTTCAATCAATCAATCAATCGGCCGCATGATACGACAGATTGCCATATTTAATGAATGTTCATTCCTTCCTTCCTATAGATGTTTCGCAACTGGTAATCGTCTACAATATAGTGTCGCGGAACGAAGATGAGGCTGACTGGTCGTGTGGAACGATGAACGCCCCTTATTTCACAAGGACACCGATACTTATAACTATTAGTCACATCACACTTAATAACCCATTACAAAAACATATCTGCAAAAATCCTGAGCCTCTTTGGGGCGTTTAACCTCATGAACCAATCAACATCTGCCACGACAAGACTCAAGAAAACCACTGAACTGAAACCGGAACCAAAACCCATAATACAACCATGAGGAAGACGATTTCCACTCGCAGCGCGTGGCGGGTGCAATGCAGCCGGCACGCGCTGCTTGGATTCCTGTCATAAGCTGAAAAATAGGTGACTTGGAAGCAATAGAACGCAGCAAGACCCGGCTGAGTTCCACGGCGGCCCCCATGGACAGCGAGGGCTGGCGTGCGCGACCGCTTCCCGTCGTCCGATGCGACCACAGCATTAGCACACGGCCGAGTGGAAAGTCTGAGCGTTGTGCCCTTGTAAGCAGGAAGGCGCACAGCCACTCGGAAGCTACGAAATCACATGCCCCTGCTAACTCAAAAACACAAGCATCGCAACTGTTTTCCTGAATATGTCGCTACATCAACCGGCCCAACGTTCTACCCGATTAAGCTCCACTGTAGGCATCAAGTCGTGGCAAGGCACAAAGACAAAGTTGAGAAGAGGAATAACGCACTCTCTAGCACTACTTCGAAACAAGTATCAGGGACGCAAGAACCGAATAATGCCTTGTCCTTCACTAAGGGGAAACTTGAAGTCGGCCTAGCTTTGCCCATGGCTGCCACAAAGGAAGACTGTTCTGGTGCTTCACGTCACCACATAGCACAAGCCCAAGAAGACAGAGAACCTTACCTGCTGTACGACAGTTCGAAATCCTTGGAGCACGCCATCCTTTCCAAGGAGAGCGGCTTTCAAGATTTCCCACCTGACTCTGGAAACATTGCTTCTGAACACTCCGAACGCTGCCACACTGCTACTTCTGTTTTACCCTTGTTGAATGGCCCTGATGCTTGGGCGGACGTCCAACAGGGTTGTGAAGAAGATGGACATCTGTTCCTCGCTGTTCCTCCCCTCGCTGGAGACGATGTGAAGACTGGAGGAACTGCAGCAGAGTTCATCAACTTATTCGATTGAGTAGCAGCTTAGCGTACGGGTAGCTTGGAACGCCAGGCCCATCTTGCTCAACCACAGGTCCCATTCTTCAGACAAGCGGAAGTAGATGTGTATGCAATGGTTCAGCATTGGCTGCAGGTTTCAATACCTGGCAGAGGCGTTACAAGGAACATGCACGAACAGAAGTGAGGACAAAATGTAGTGCTTGCTTTCGACCCAATTGCAGGTACCATAGGTGACGGCAGCTCGGCGGCTGCTGCTTCTGCTGCAGAAGAATAGGAATTCCGGGAGAGACAGACAGTATCCATGCCTCCGACCCCGTCTGAAGGTAATGTCACAGTTTTGTCCGAGTGCTTCTTCGCTCGACAAGATTCTTCTCGGCAAGGTAGTAATACGGGACAGTAGAACCGGACATGTGTGTCCGGTTCTGCAGAGCTGGTAGAGGTACAAACGGACTATGCGGCACAAAACACGCAGCCCTTGCCTGTTGCTGACTCGTCCGTACCCGCCATGAACAATACTGCAGGTGGTATACGCCTGGACTGCTTTACTTTGGCCATGCACAAAGCGCTATATGAGCACACCAAGAAGCGGGTCAGTGATTACTACACGCTGGGATGACTAAACAACCACCTTGTGTTGGTATCCGGCATGGAGAGGCTAAGAGAAGCTCGTGCCGCTGTGTGGCGAAACAGCGCCCAGTTGAAGAGCTCGGTCTACTTTGTCCGAAAGTTAACAAGGCTGTGCTGGGTGACACCAGAGGTATGTGGTGCTGATGTCAAAATCAAGAAACTGTGAAAACTTCTGAGCAACTGGCCGTTTTAGAGAAGGACGTTGAGCATAACTCCTCCCATACATTTAAATCTCAATAACCCTATCAACACCCCCATCCGTATTTTTTCTTTTTTTTCTCGTGCCCTTTTCTACTTCTGTCTCAAGATTCTGGTGTTTTTTTAGTATTATTTGAATACTTACTGCTTCATTTCTGTGAAATGTAACAAGAGCCGTTCCATGACATATTAAATATTCTACAGTGCAGTTAGTTTATATCGAGTGTTTTCTTTCACGCCACCCTTAGTTATATCTGGTGTGCCAGCGAACACTTTAAAGATTCCTGAAAATAGATTGGTCAGAATATAAAAAAATGCTGGGTGATTTAGCATGGTTAGGCCAAATGCGAATTAGGTGTGCTCGCTCTTCGATGTTCACTTCGGTTTTGGTTGGAAACTTCGTTTAAGAGAAGAATTCGATAGCGGTGTGTTCTGGAACCATTGTGAACTAAAGGATGTTGATGAAGGCAACGAGATCCAGACCAGCGTTGACTGTAGAAAACATCCTTACAAGACAAACTGATCTTAAAATTACAATACTGTGATATTCTTGCAAAAAAAAATTGGCAAGTTATCGTGTCTGGCGTTCCCAGACCGGGATTTCAGTCATGAATTTTGTGACATGGTGTAGTGTGTTCTCATCTGGTATGACTGGTCCAGCTGACGCCAGCTCTGGCGTGCTTTTGCTTACTGTTTCCTGATGTGGTCAGTGTACCATTCCGGTGATGATGTCAATGCAAGGAAGCATCCAGAAAGAAATTTGTTGCCTAATATGTCTTCATAGTGATGCTAAATGTTTGGACATACTATCGTGACCAAAATTAAAAGAGTGCTGCAAGTGCAAGTGCAACGTGCCAAATTCCATACGGGCGTCGGTCTAGACAACAAAACTGCTTCGTCAGGCAGCAACCGCATGCAGTTTGGCGCTGTTCGGCACACACTCACAGGGGTCTTTTAATCATGAGCACGATAGTACATAGGAGCATCCACGCAATTACGTGATTCGTGTTCTTGCCAAGGACGAAGAGGAAGCACACAGTGAAACAAGAAAGAAGCGCTCATATTTGTTCAAGAGCATCCTTAGCTTTATTTGTATACGAAAGCAGCAGGTGAGCCTCGCTGATGAGAGGCTTAGCACGGAGAGTGAAATAAGGTGTATGTAAATGCGGGCTCTGTTATGTGATGCATTTGCGTAGTATTTGAAAACGAATCTGAACGAGGCATACGTTTGAACATTTTGATTTTCGTAACAAAGCAGTGAAATGGTGAAAGCACAGTGTTTTTGATTCATCGGGTCTGCTGTGAGCAAGCTTACACACAGTTCCTGTGAACAAAGGCTATATTATGAAACTCCGCCTGATGTGCGAGTTCTGCATTACTTGTGTGCTGCACATAAATATTTAGGCGTGACAAGAAAAGGCTTCCAGTGGTTATTGTAGGTTTTTCAAGCCTCAAAGGTGATTGTCTGCCTTTTGTGAGTTGCATATAAACACTCTTTATACAGTACAATTTCTAAAGACAAAATTAACTATTGGCACATATGCTTATGTGATCTGCTATAGAGTCGTCATATTTTCATAGTGCAACGTGACAAAAGCACAAGTGTAAAGCATGAAGGGAGGAAACAGACACACTGCTACTACAGTTGATCCTCAGTATAATGAAGTTGGTAAAATCTATCCTTTAATTTTTTATATTAATATGTCTTTACATAGAAATTCATCTTCCAGCTTGTAAAGAACCCTTAAAATGTATTAGAGCCCACTCGCAGGAAATACTATAATTTGCATTTAAATTGGTCCACTATTTGTCTGCATCTTTCGCTGTCAACAATGATGTTACGCGTCTTTTGCATGCCCACAGATATTTCAAAGCGTTTCACATGTCTTGCCGAGCTCATGAGGCACCTCGTCATGTCTGTTGAGTCGAGTTCCCCGTGTGTTATGCACCTGTAATGAGTTGCTGTCATCATCGTTCTCCTCAGCGTTGCCGACATGAGAGCATGTTCCGTTGTCACCTTGTGGGCAGGGTATCAAAGGAGGGAAGACCACCAGCGACTAACGAGGCTGGCTACTCTCCACTCTTTATTCATGTCAGTGAGAGTGAGAAGTTTCTTGCAGTGGAAGCGCGAGTGCACCCCATCTGAGTAGGAGCGAGGTGTCGGGATCGAAGCATACAACTGGCTTCAGAGCGGAGCTGTGTACTGATGACCCTGACTCTTCGAGCCTTCTTACCGAGCTTCATTAGCCAATAAAGATGATAAACGCTGCGCTCTGCCTCTGAGCACAGGTAGCACTCTGCATTTGACACTGATTTTGGGCAAGGTTATGGATAGCGATAGTTGCAGCTGGCCTGGCTGGCTGTGCTCACTCTTGTGCCCTCTAGTTTATATTGGCTCGACATCACATTCGCCAGCCTCACCCATGCTACCTGAGATGGCACTGCAATCGGTGTGCTTGCCACTATGTCATCATTATTCCAATTCCGTCTGCCTATGTGCTCTTCATCTGTCAGCTGGGTGGCGTCCTATTTCTTGCAAGTGCCACTCTGCACTTCGGTGTGGTCTCCGAGCAGCCACTCGAGCTCAATGTAGAATTTTTTCCTAGATTAATTTTGAGGAAGCAGTAAAATTTTGTTGCATTAAAAATTCGCCAAATTTAGTTTGTATTGAAGCTAGAAACAAATGATCTTCAATGGACACAAAGTTGTAAAATCTAAAATACTGTGTTACATTGAGGATTTTGTTACACTTAAGGCCGTTACATCGAGGTTTAACTGTAGTACGTTATTAATATGTTACTAGTGTGTCATAATATATTAGCAATGTTGAGTCGGTCTCCTGCCCTCCTCTTATGCTTTTGCACTGGTGATATGATGACATCATACCTAGGGTCACTAGGGCTCCGTGTTTCCTTGAAAATCTGCATGATTAACCTTTTTTCGTAAAATTTTGTTTTAGCAGCCTTTAATGGGAATGAGAGAATGATAGGAACATGATTAATTCAGTCTGAATTCTCATGAAATTTACAATCTACTTACAAGCAAAGTTGTCCAGATGTCTTGACACGCTTGCTCCCTCCATCCGTGCGAGCAAGTGAGCATATCGAGGATGGTGGCTGTGGTGATAACACGTTCTCACCAGCCTGCAAGAGTCTCTGTACTGCATGGCACCCTTTGTAACAAAATATTAAAAGTGGTGGCAAAAATCATCTTTATTTCAAATAACACCAAGCATCAGTTCTGGGATGTTCTTCTATCTGGTCCTCCTGGTAAGAAAGTGAGCAGCAGGCAGGTGCCAAACCTTTGTAGAGCTGGCTCCCGCTCGTCGGCTCAGTCACCACAGCAGGCGCAGAACGGGCGCATCAGGGCCTCATCAGAGAGATAATTCAGTTTGCATGGGGCATTGTGATAAACAAGAACATTCTTCATGTGAAGAAAATACCAAGCACTGCCTGACATTGCAGCAGCCACCCTTCAGTTTAATGAAAGCTTATTTTAAAAAATAAACTTGCATATTTATTTTATATATTATGCTTCCCTCAGAATTTTATGAATTTTATATTCTGACTCCTCGGAATTCAAAATTTTCCGCTGCAAATGGTTGCGAGCCCTAACCATACCAGCTATCCTAGGTGTCTCTCATGTTATTTAACACAGAGGGTTTCTTTACTGCTAGCAGCTTTGCTATTGAAACCTAAATGCACAATACTCTATAGTTGTTAGCAAATATCACGCAATGTGTGAATAGGAACGGTAGTGGTAGCTCGGCAAAAGAGAAAATTTACTTGACTGCAGGTGAACTGCAGTGGCATGTCTACCTTGTTTTGATCACCGCCTATTGTGAACCATTGTAGGCTTGTGTTGACAGTGTCCATGCCAAACCTTGGGTGTGCTCTACTGAGGGCAATAATATGCCCTAAGATTGCCCCATCTTGGGTTAGTGGCAGGAACTGGAACACTGCCTGCAAAGCAAAACATTCTTCACTAATGTGCCTCTGCCTGACAAGGAACGATGCTGCGGACTCGAGCTTATGGTCCATAGTCACATTTGTCATGTATGCCTGTTCACGGCCCTCAGCTACCTGGGTTTTGGACTGTGGGGAGAGCCTGCGTAAGTTTCTTAACTAAGCTCTCTCCAGCTCTGTGAGTGGGTGCTTCCCGGTACCTCCTGCAGTCATGTATTGAATATACAGCAGTGTTCTACCTCATTTGAGAAAAGGTCTTGCTAAAGGCGAAACGAGCTGTTTAGGCTAGTGAATAACATGTATGTCTCCAATTTTTGATCAGGCAGATGTTCATGACTGAAGACATGGGCAGAAAGTAAGTTTGATATGTTCAAGGACAGCATTTTCGGCTGCTGATCGTATGCACCAGATTGGCGGAACGTTAGGACTTTTTGTGTGAAATGTGGTGATGTAGCTTTGCAGACCCAACCAGTGACATTTAGCAGTAACTGCAGCGTTCAACTCGTGATGCATGTCAGCAAACATATTTTCTTAGATGTGTAGTCCTTCCATTTTTGCCACTTGTGGGTGTCAGTGCCTGTGCCGCACATTTACTGTACTGGTCTTGATGATTGCATTTCACTTCAATTATGCAATCGCACTGTGCTCTCTTGCATTCTATATTGGTCCATTACATTACTTGTGTGTGATGCACAAAGGCAAAAATCTCTGGGAATCTGATAAGTGCCCCAGTTCTTATTACTGGTAAACATGACACTGTTATTGCGTTTTTCTTTCTAGTTTATTGTAGTAAGTGCAACAGAAATTAGGTTACACACAGTTAATATATCGTGTAAGAGTCCTGTGAGAGCATCTGATTGGGAAGCCTTTACCTTGTATTTGAGAGCAGTTTCTTAAAGTAGAACTGTAGAGGTTTTAGAAATCGACGAGATTTAAGGGCTCGAATGTATGAAACTTGCAGGTAATGCGTGGGAGCTCTTTCTGTGCTAGCTTTTGATATGCTGACTTAATCGCTGTTCAAAGCCGCATTGACGTTCAGGCTTCTCTGCAGTGCTGTGCACCTGGGAGAGGTGGCAACGAAGACATCATGTTCAGTGGCGCTACGTTTCCAGCCAGGAAAAGGTTGCTCAGATGAAGTAAACCATAGTTACCGAAAGTGATGCCTGTAACGCGTAGTTTGGTGGCATAGGATGACGCACAGCAGCATGAGGTTGAAAAAAGCAGAAATCACAAATTTCGGTAACAGTGATGTCATCACCTAGCTTCTCTACACTTCTTCAACGCTGTGAGGAAGCGTTCGAGATTTAATCGACGATTACATCACCATTTTAAATTGTAGCGCAAAACCACTCTGCATACTTTACCTAGAACCTTCCTACTTTCGAATCCCTGGATCTTGTCTAATTGTCAAAATATACTTCACCTTCCCTTTAAAGTAAGCAGTCGGCTTCAGACTTGAGACTAAGAAGGTACAGTCGGGTTTCACCAGCTTGTTTCAGAGGATCCCATTACTGTCTGTCACTAGTATTTGCCCCATTATTTGTGTCTGCAAAGAACTAGTTACTTACTTTTCTGTTACAGCAGCCCATTCTCTGTTGTCTCCTCACTCGTAGAAAAAGAACCTTTGGTTTATTTTATCATTTGTCCACAGGTGGCAACGGCTACACCAATGACTACCCAACTGGCCGGCTGCTCCGAGATGCTAAACTCTATGAGATCGGTGCTAGAACTAGTGAAATTCGTCGACTCATTATTGGGCGTACCGTCAACCAGGAGTACAAGTGAGGTCTGTTTCGCCCCCCGCCCTGTTCCCCATGTCTCAGATATAGTCTAGTGTGTCACGTTGAGGTAACCTGAAACACTGCTGTAGTCTTCAACAGTCATTGCTGATGTAAATGTACAGATAGTGGAAGCCTGTGTATATATCTGTGATCTTTGTTTTTCTTTTTTTGTCCAATGTTCAACTGCTTCTGTAACTCAGGTTTTAAAGCAATTTAAGCTTGTGATGGGCCACTTTTTACAATTCATTGCTTACCTGTCGATGTGACTTGTTTGGCATGCAGTTTTAGAGAATTATTTGTGAGCACTAGTGTGAGCATGCTGGAAACAGACATTTTCTCATTACAAACAGAGTACGTGACTAATGAACATGTGCAGGCATGTGTTTGGCCAATACTTCCAGTGTTCATTTGACATTGTGCTTTGCATATTGAGTTTCCAAGGCCATGATTGTATTAAAAAAACAAACACTGCTTTTGGTTTAAACACACTTGCTGTGACTGCTGTCTCAGTTTATCTTCTTTGTTCGGGTATGAGCGGTTGAGATTATATCGTGTGGGCCAGTGAAGTGTTGCATAGCATCAGTGTTGCCCCGTAGTAATGCCCTGCATTTTAATTTTTATTTTGAAAGTTGTTCTTTCAAAATTGGACAGAATTTACATTAAAGATCACTGCATTTCTCATGATGCAGCATTACCTCCGCCAACTTGTTCGGATTTATGTCAATGTGAAACCAAAGTACTATGCAGCCTTTTTTGTACCAGGCTATCCCTGGCACACGCAGTATTGTTCAAACTGCATGAATCACCCTGATCTCATCATGGGAACCTTACTCTGGAGTGCATCCATCGATAGCTTAAATAAAAACGGATGCCATTTTCATGAATTCATGGTGTCTAACAATAGTACAATTTCTCATGAGTACACAACAGGTGTCAGTATATTGCTACTGCAAATATTTCGGGACAAGCATGAACAGAAAACATTGGTCATTATGTTATGATCCATGTTTATATTTGTTCGTGTAGTTGGGCATCCCAGTTATGCTTGCACATTAAGTTTTCAAAGAAGTTTGGTGTCTAGTAAAACTATAATTGATCATACTTCTAGCATTCTATTATGTGGTTCTTTAATGTACGCATTGCATTTAAGTTTTAAGACCTGACGTGCATTTTTTCCTGGGTGCATTGCACTACAGTGTTCAATTTTTTGTATGTGTGAGTTCAGCTCCACACCTACATTTGTATTTAAGGTATACACAACTATGTAATGGTTTTCCACAATACAATCACTGGAGGTTTTGTCCACAATGTGCTGGTAATTGTAATCTGTGAGCTTTGCAAATGTGATATTGCGATTTCCTTGCTGTGAAGGGGAATAGATGCTGTCAGGGACAAAAGTTTTCGAACCCCATGAGCACCTGCCAAATTTTTTTGCTGCATGACCTGGTGGCCTGGCATTCTGCTGTCAAGACTGCACTTGGCACCCATTTCCTCAACATCCAACGTTTTGTGTTGTGCACTGGCATTCTCCGAGTTTGACACAGAAAGCCACACAGTGTCAAACTATAGTGGCTTTTTACTAGCTAAATAAAAAAATATTTTTAGCTGAAAGCAAAAGCCATTGTGAAATTATTTTAGAAGACTGTTTTGACGTATACGAGCCTCTTGATCATTGTGATGGTACTTCTGTGCTTCATCTCTTACTAGACACCTATAGACGGGGAGAATGTTAAGCAGATGCTATCGGACGATTATTCCTGGAAGTGTGAGATGGATGCACCAGCTAGTAATCCAAGAGTTCAAATTTGTTGATGCTTGCGTGGCCCGCAAACTTTTGTTGATAAGAGTACAGTCTTCTAGCTGCAGTGTATGCAAATTTTCCTTCCTCTTTAGCCATTGTAGCCTTTTTTGTGGATGGCATGCAGTGACAGTGAGGCTGAAATTTAGCAACGACTTTGTCAAAGCATGCATATGTAGTAGACAGAGGGTTGTGTAAGGGGCATAACTTTCCATTCATAATCCACTTCATATACATCTATAAGGATTTGTTAGCACTTTAGTTTATGTACAGCTGCTAGATGCATAAGATGTGTGTTGCGGCTGGACAAATTCGCTCCACCCGTCATGCCTACTGGTTCTATAGGCTAAGTTGTGGTACTGTTCTGTATGCTATAATGGAAACTATGATTAACATCGGTGTTATTTTCTGCCTGCGAACCCTAGTTGGTGTCATTTTTGTGAATATTAACAATAGTACATGATATAGCTATTTTCCTGAAGTAATGTTCGGCTCTAGATGTTCACTAATCTTTCTTTACTTACAAAGAATATTATTGCTCCTTTAGTGTAGTTTTTTGTTTATTCTTACTGTTTAGGGTGATCGCTGCTACGAATCAAGTATTCCATTGTATTATCTGTGTCAAAAAGTCAAGGACACCATTTAACTGCTTACCATTTTATTACGTTAGTACTTCCTGAGTTTGTGTCAAAATACCCCAGCAATGGTATGCTGTTGGGCTGAAATGTCCTTTACCGCACCTTCATTCTAAACTCTGTGGTTCAACTATCTGTTGATTGACTTTTTCACTCTCCTATTGTAAAGCTGTTGGCCATTTGGGTTTGGATTCTTGCTGTTAGCACACAGCTTTCTTCTTGTCAGTGTTCTTGTTCAGTACAGAAGAGATACTCATTGGGCAGCCCGTGCCTGAACGCTCTTGCACCACTTGTGACTGTTTATTTGTTTAGAAGGTTGTATTAAGTTGCTGCTGCAAGTAGGAATTGTGAAATGTTTGAGTCTGGCTGTATTTTATGTCGATGCATTTATTTGTTGTGAAAAAAATGTTTTGGTAACTTTTCAATGTGTTGCCAGCATTTATGTCAATATGTTGTCAGAAGTTGAAGAAATACTGTCTTTTCTATTGAAAAACGAAGTGTAAGAAGCTAGCAAGTTTGTCTATTATATATGAAGACTGTGTTTCTACCTCTGAGGTGAAGCAGGGAGAACTGAGCATGGAGTTAACAAATAAACCTGCATTCAGCTCAACATTCCGTTGCTGTGTGTATTTAAGCTACCACTGGACAGTTCCATAGATAATAAATATTTTTATTTTTTTATTTCAGTAGAAGCAGCATGTCAAGCCTCAGCAGCATTGATATCACACTTGCTTTTTTCTCTCAACAATGCATTATGTATACATGCCCTAATATGTACTGAGGGATTAGCGTGTATGACATTTTTTACTGCTGAATTTGTGTGTCTGGTATTTTTTACTGCTGAATAGACTGTGTCAATGAAACGTAGATTACAGCAACTCCATTCTGAGAAAGTCTTCATGTGGATTTGATTTGGCAACAGAGAAGTTGAATGGCATTGTTTGCAGGAAAAATAGGAAGCAGAACAAAAGACATAAATACATTATAAAAAATTACATCTCCACTGATGTGCCTTACTGCAACGACACATTGCAATGCAGTGCATAAGGCTCACCAGAAGGAATAGCACTCCTCTAAAAAAATATTGAAATAAGTGAAAAAGGCACCTCCTTGTAATCTACCCAGCTATCAGACACCAAGAGCAAGAGAAAAGCACTGAACTCTTCATATGGCACTCCATCCAAAGCAGGAAAGCGCTAATACATCCACAGTCACCAACAAGCACAACTGTTTGGGAGCAAGGTCCAAGCGATGGTTGCAATACAGCAAATAGGTGGGCATTCACCTGTCAAGTTTCAAGCCTCCATTCTTTACAGAAACTATCTTTGGGCTCTGCTGTTATGACTGTACGTGTTGCGGGTCACAGGCAGTGGGTCACAGGACATGCTGTGCGTCCGAAAGCACAGGAGTCCAATTTTTTGGCAGCACAGAGCATCACAATGCCTGGGTGTGGCGTTTCACAATTTTTTTTCTCCCCAGACACTGTTCATGGATATATGTATTGAGAAAAGCTTTATCCTTGTGTGTTGAACTGGTGATGCAAATGGCAAGTCAGAAGTTCTGGCCATTGCCCCACCTTTTTGTCTCGCAGTTTTTCAAATTCTCGTGTTCAAAAACAGTTATCACTTCTGCAAAACGTTGAGGCAGTTGTCATGCACTCCTTTTGTCATGTTAGGTTTTATGCGGATTAAGGGTTTCCAGAATAATCTCGTTTATTCATTCTTATTCATTTTTGCACATAAAAAAATTGTTTGCCTTCCATGGCACACAATCTCGCAAAGCTGCAAGTTAAGAACATTTGGATGTCAGGACCACAGGTGACAAGCATTCCTTTTGTTTGATGATTTGAATACAGGTCGGAAATGAATTACACGTGCTACCTATATTGGTTGAATAGACCTGCACATCATTCATGTCGAGAGCCTTCCTCTTTAAGGAAGTGACGTTAGCACCAATGTGTGGCTGCAAAGGAATGGCACATCACAAACTTGTATTCTTGATGCCCTGCTATTTTTTGGACGGTTACAGAGATATAGAGGCGTCGTTAGCAACGAGGAAATTTTATAGGCAAACTCGCGTTTGTAAACAGGAGCCTCATTCAGGCGTTGCGTTTTTGAAATAAATGCATTTAAGTGGCCGCATTCGGCACCTTGCATTTCTTGCAGCCTCACAAACACGAGTTTGCCTACAGGTGCTTTCTTCTGCATTCGTGAGCAGGGCCTCTAGAGCAGCTTTGGCGTCATGACAGTGGACATGATAGTCTTGAAGCTGCTAGACTGTTGGATGCGCCCTTTCAAGGCTCCAAACACGTTGATGGCATTGCCGTAGTCTGGCTGCACGGCATACAGCTGGTTTTGGACGGTCCGGTGTTCCTGGAGGTCGCTCTTGCGAATGTCGCGCTACTCCTCGCTGTGGATCATCGGGTAGGTGGGCAACAAGGTGATTTCGGCAGCGCTGGCCAGTTTGGTGCCGGGCCGATCCATTCCCACGCTGCTACCCGCGCTGCCCACGCTGCGTGGTGAGTGCTGCTGCTGCTGAGGGCTGGCCCTCCCCGATCTAGTGGCGTTTGCGGCCCAGTATGGACAGTTCGATAAAAACACTTCACGGTTGGTTAGTTGCTCGGGACATCGAGCGGCACGGTAGGCAGGCACGCAGGACCCATGTTGTGCTGACGACCGCGCGTGCTTCGTGAGCTCCGCTCCGATATCGGCAGAGGGTGCCGACAGGCGCAGACAAACGGACGGTCGCGAAGTCCTCGGCGCATTGGCCGTGGTGCCTTCACTAAACGAGTCCGAAGCGTGGGCAACGATCTTGTACATCTTTATTTCAGCGGAGCTTTGCGAGCACTGAGCACAGTTCGGTTTCGCGTGTGCTCGGTGCCCACACGAAGCACGGGCGGTTGTAAGCATGAAACGGGTCAGTACCACACAGCAAGCACCCTTTCTACTCATTCCTACCACGTAGCCTTTAGCGACGGGGCTGATTATTTGATGGGCACCAAGAGTACGGAGATGCGAATGATTTTCCTGTGGAGAGTGTGCATATGATTGCAGTCTCGTATATATATATATATATATATATATATATATATATATATATATATATATATATATATATATATATATATATATATATATATATATATATATATATATATAGTTATCCACGCCAAAGCTTTGGCTATTAATCGCAGCAGCATAAATAGTCAGTTGATTAATATGATGAAGTTTAGGTACGGATTATTTGCAGACTGTTGTCTTCTCCGCAAAGGATTTTTTTTTCCAGCCAAGAGATTTCAGTCACTGAAGGCACTCTGGCTTTCATTCTTCGAGGCGGAAAGGAGGAGTCGCACCCTTGATCTGCGTAAACTGCGGACGGTCACCAGCTGCTGTTCTTCCACCCCCGTTTCTCTGTAGCTGGCCCTCAGTGATCGAAAGGAAAAATTCGCACTTATGTCCACGAATACTGGAAGAGGCTATTGAAAGAATGCAAGAATACGTGCCTCTTCATCCTCTTTGCAGTGCTAAGTACGACCGAGCTCGACTTCCCAAAAGTGCACCGTTTTTGAGCTTCGCGCGACATTTACTGCACCTTTCCTCTCCTTATGACGACCACCTCATCACAAGGTGAAGCGAGGCCCAGCTACGTTTTACTGGTGCGTTTTGTTACCTCTTAGAAACAAAAGGTTGTGTTTGAAAAAATCTTGCGAAGAAGTCGACAAAAAAGATCCCGTAAATTGCCAATTGTCATATATTAACGGAAATTGCTGCTTGAGACCGGCTTTCGAAGCTACCTTTGTTATGAACTTGTTCTGTACACTCTGCAAAGGGGTTCGTATGGCACTGCTTTTTTTCCTTCTTAAATAACTGCTTCTCTCTTCACAGTTTCGAACTGATATAGTATATATTTGCCGAATGCTCTCGGTGACCATCAACTTTAGCTGCATACCCAGGGCTCAATGTGTTTCTGAAGAGAACAGGGGACATCTCGTGCGCGTAGTCGCTCTCTCTTTTGTCTCAATATATGCACATATAAACACCAGACGCTTTAAATCGCGCATCACGGTAACTTGCTGCGAAGCGCACTGCAAGTAAGACTTGCAAGAGCCCCCCCCCCCCTCCCCCCCCCCCCCAAGTATTCTCTTGAGGGGGCTCAGCCCCTCCACCACCTGAATTACTGCCTTGTTTACATTTTTTTTGCAGAAACCTAACTTACGACCTCCGCGTTCCCATGACGTCCCAGTGCGAACTAGGCGTTAAAGACATCCCCAAGTCTCTGCAACAAGCATAAATTACAGGGCTAGCCCCCATGTTGGATTTCATAGAACGGCAATTTTAACAATAAAAACACTGGCGCAGGTACCAATTCGCAGTAGCAGCATAAGCAGGAAGGTATCTTAATTCGCTTTTCATTTGTTAAAAAGTGGCGAAGTCCATTAACGTATGCGAAGGGAAGTTTTCCGAGAGTTCCAATCACCGTCGTGTTTGTGAGTCGGTTATGTCATCAGTCAGCGTGGCGCACGAAAAGGGGGAGACCGGTGGCTGGTAGGCTGTTCATTGTTCGGGCTAGGGGTACGGAGGGGTGAAGGGAGGAAATTGGCGCGACGGTGCGGGGTCAGTCTAACTTGTTCAGCAGAAAATTCTAAGAAAGCTTAGTATGAGCAGAGTCCCTTTATGAGGTAGCCCACTCCTGCCGTCACAGAAGCAAAGCCCGTTTCCTTGAATTTCCTTCCTAACCTCTACTGCGGTGCTACATGACGTTGACAGCGGTCCCCCCTCTCTCGGGGCCATCTTGAAGTCAAATGGCGATATTCCAGAAGTTACTCAGAAGGGGGAACCCGACTGCACAAAGAATGCGAGAGTGTCGTCTGGGAACGGGAACTTTTGATTGGAAAACAAGCCTTGCGAAAAGCAGACTTACAGATTTTTCCAAATGGTCCATTATTGTCCACTAGTTTGTCGCATCGAGGTGACGTCGTGGAAAAGCAAGTTCAGCGAACTCCTCTCCTATTCAAAAAGTCAGTCGTCAAAATTGGCGGACGAGGAGGCTTTGCGTATGCGCAGGACGTTATTGGAAAAGTGGTACATTACAGTGGCTATATAAAAAGAAGCGCTTGGGAAGGGCTTTGGGAGTCGACCTTAATGGAGCTTGGCGGACGCTTGCAATAAAAATAATTGGTTTTTGGGAAACGGAAATGGCGCAGTATCTGTATCGTATATCGTTGGACGGTTCACGGCGCGCCGTAAGGGAATGGATAAAGGAGGGAGTGAAAGAAGGAGGTGCCGCAGTGGAGTGCTCCGGAATAATTTCGACCACCTGGGGATCTTTAACGTGCACTGACATCGCACAGCACACGAGCGCCTTAGCGTTTTGCCTCCATAAAAACACAGCCGCCGCGGTCGGGTTCGATCCCGGGAATTCCGGACCAGTAGCCGAGCGCCCTAACCACCGAGCCACCACGGCGGGTTGAAGCTTGGACCGCGATCAAGGAAGGCCGGCGCCGTTTGGCAACCTCCGTGCACAGTTCCGGCCTTTTTTGGGGCTTATTCGGGTATGCACCGCTCTATCTGCGCTTACATTATTATTATAGTTGAGTGTGCCTGCTTAGTCTTGCTCCGTTTGAAATAGAAAATTCGTTAGATATGCAGGTTGTATGCAAGTACTGACAGCACTGCAGGTCATCATTAACCACAGTGGTGGACTAGTATGGAACAGAGAACCCATGGTGCTTGTTTTCTTTATTGCCTTGGCTCCGTCTTATTTTCAGCCAAATATATTCCTTGTCAAAACACAAATCATATTTCAGCAACATTGTTTTGCAGTGCGTGCAAATAACATAAGGTGTGCTTATTTGCAACTGGAAATATTCAGCTCAGTTATCCCGTTTAAAAACCCTTGAGAGTACACATGACATGGTTGGTGCTTGAGCCGTGTGGTGGTGGGGAAATTGAAGCAATCTGAGCAATGTGAAGAAGACCCTCGTCCTCACCATTTGTTTTGGTTTTAGGAGATGTTCAAGTTTCAATTCAAGGCTCAGAAGTAAACCATATAGTCAGATGACTATTAACCACAGCTGAAAGGTACGACGAAGCAGCGCTGACGGACGGGACGGAAGAGGAGACAGACCCCAGCGCATGTGTCTGTCTCCTCTTCCGTCCCGTTCGTCAGCGCTGTTTCGTCGTAACGTTCAACATGAACGAACCAGCCCGACTCAGCCATTTCCTTGGACCACAGCTATACACAGGCCCTAAGACGGCTTATGCATACGAAACCTTATTTGTAATACACTGAATTTCCAGAATGAAACAAAAGCAGAGTTCGCGTTTAAAATGTGATTAGTCGAATTCTAGGAGAAAAATCCTATCTGCTCAACCTGGTTTCCGTTTGGTTACAGCTGGAATCAACTGAGAATTGTTCCATAAACCTAAAAAGAGAATAAATTGTATGTTTCTGATGCCTGCCTGCTGACTGCATACGGAGCAGAGGTCTTTGTCAGGCTTCTTGCTTTTCGCCTCTTCTCCGGTTTCTGTGAATCAAAATGAAACAAATAAGCTGAAACTGAAATAGTTGGGAACTTTCGCACACATCCATGTATATAGTTTCTTTAAATCTGAAAGGCAGGTATCGTGACTCAAAGCAGCGTATGGGCTATAAGAGACGCCATAGCGAAGGACTCTGTATTAATCTTGGTCAAATGGGTACACTGTGCGCATACAACCCACAGCCCATGAGCGCTTTTGCAGTTGGTCTCCATCGAGATGCATCCACCATGGCCTGGACTCGATGCAGCATCCTTGGGCTCGGCAGCCTAACACCATAGCTAGCGAAACCACCGAGTGGGGACATGAAAATGGGAGGTTACCTCATACGTCATAATCAGGTATCCTCAATGCACATACTACCATACGCCACAGCGATAATTTTTTTCAGTTAACATACAGCACTGCATCGGTGCCCAGATTGTGCCGGCTCATCTGCGTACCAAATCCAACAACGGCAATCAGCAACTGTGACGCTGTGACCAAGTGATGGTTCACAAAGACAGCTCACCGAAAACCGCACCGTCCGCTGCAAAGCAAGAGACAGAGTGGGCCGGTACCACTTCTCCCTGCACAGGACGCGAGTCAGCTGTGGAGAGTGGATCGAGGCCAGATATGTCACTGCCGCTGTGCCCGACGCGATGGACCGTTAGAGTCAAATCGATGCAAAGGTTCGTTGATAATTACGCCAGAGTCCAAGAGACACTGAAGGATTTCTTGAAGACACCAAATTCAGTGACTGAAAACAGCAAGGCTATTTTTAGAGGTTACGATCGGCATTTGAAGAAATTTGAAACCTCTTTAGGTATCTACATTTCCGTAGCCTTCTTTGGACCTTGTGAAAAAATTAGCAAGGGCTCTCCAGAGCTCAACATATTGCGCCGCAGGTGCAGAAAAGGCAACAGAGGCTCTCTGCGAGGCGATCTTTCAGTTACGCTCTGAAACTGCGTTTGAGAAGCTATGGCAGCACACCAGCACAACAAGAGCGCGCCTAGGCCCGAAGGAACCTCCTATATATATGTCAAGGCCGACAAAACCTCTTGCAGGGTATGAAGCGACTGATAGACATGTCAAGCCAGTTGCACTTGACGTTAAGGCCGCGCAGCGCAATGAGTATTTCGATACTGCCGACCGAATCATAAGTGAAACAAAACAGCGTTTTGAGCAGCCGGGCATGGAACAGCTCGTAAAACTATAAGACATCTTAACCAGCGCCGCTGGAGGTAGTCGGTATACAGCAGATGAACTAGAGGCGGCTTTGGGAGTGCATGCACTTGATTTTGACTTGTGCAGACTCTCGGCGCATTTCATGCTATTATCAACTCTTCTAAGCGCTGATGATTCTACTACAACTCTGGGCATTTTGGAGACCCTACAAAGGAAATCACAAAACACGCGCGAGTTGATTCTTTACGTCGTGAGGTATGTTCAGCTTCTGTTTTCCAAACCAGCGTCTGTCGCTTTTGGGGAACGCTCTTTTAGTGCTCTGCGCAGAATCAAAACGTATTTGAGCTACCGAACAACTCAAAAGAGGTTATCGCATCTTTTGATTTTTGCATATACACAAAGAAAGGAAGGCGCTCTTAAGTTTAGGCGACGTCATCGGGCAGTTTGTGAGCAGAACAGCGGAGCGAGCAGCAACCTTTGGTCAGCTTAAGCACCTGGAAAGAGCAGCACTGTCCGAAATGTCTGCTGATTGCGTGCATTATTGGTGACTGTATACATGTACTGTAGCGCGTTTGCTTGTATTGTGGTATTTAAACTGCCGGTTATTTTATGGTTTTGTTCATGCGCGAATACCTGTAAATTTGTCAAATGTCAATAAATATGTGCGCACTAAAATTCATTTTGTCAATTTTTTTCTTGTTAATGCTTGAATAATATGCGCCATCTAGCGATCAAAGAAACACTGCATAATGAAATAATTTTTTTTCACGCAGTTAATTGTTCTCTCTCGAGCCAAACTTGGATTGTAATATAAGAAAAACCTAGGTCCATAAACAAAAAAAAAACAAGTAAAAAGAAACTTGTTCGAGCCCCTCCCCCCCCCCCCCCCCCCCCCAACCCCCCCCTCCCACGAACACACAGAAAATATACTTCCGGCGTCCCGGCAGACAGTCGTGGTCGAAAGAGTCCGGCAGCATTGTTTCGAGTTAGTCGCTATCGATAGCTGCTCGGACGTTTTCTTTCGTTTCTTTTTTTTTATGTGGGAGCACAAACACATCGCTCCCGAAGGTTGACATGGGCCTTCTATAATGCCTTCATGTAGCGATACACACCTCGCAAGTGCTGAGAGTGAAAATACGAGGGACCAAGGCGTCAGTGCCCATCTACGCATCTTTGCGTCCGCAGGACGCGGCGTACGGCCGTTTGTCGCGAGCAGACGCGAGCGTGGCACTGGCCTTTGTACTCCGAAACCCGAGAGAGGAGAAGAGCTGCTTGTAAAGCGATCTTCTCCTTTCGCTAGCGTGCACAGCGGAAGAGCGCCACGGTGTGTGCGAACTGTACCGGGTAGTCTCCGCCCCAGTAGCACGAGCACCCCAAGCCGTCTTAGCTTCGGCCGGCGGTGACGGGCGCAAAACACCGATGTCCGACATATATCAGTACCGCAACCGCCTCAGGAGCGCGCTAGGCGCATCTGCTCGTGTATTTGGGGTTTAGCTGTGATGGATGCACGCGGGCTGTCGAGCTAGCAGGAATAAAGAATAACTCCGGCGAATATTAAGACATTTTAGTTGGTAATCATATTTCCAAGACCTTTCTCTCTGTATATACTATAGCTAAAAAGGCGAGTTGATTATACATATTTGGGGCAACAACGCCAAACACGGGGTTGAAAAAGTAGTTTCTTACCATTCATGAAGTGCCTGGAATGGGCGAAAGCGAAACTGGCACCTTCTCGTTTAACGAGAGCAAAGTGATCATCCACGTGCGGGTATTGCGTGGCACCACTCACGCAGGGTCGCTCATATAAATCGCCTTAACTGAGATCACGAAATGAAAAGCTCAACTTTAGAGCTGAAATCAAAAGCTGCGTGGCTGCGATATTTGGTATAAAAGAAGGGGAGGTTCAAGGAAAAGTGCAGTAAATACTTTCGCAAATCTGTGAATAGAAAACAAGACGAAAACACTCCAGAGCTTACGCCGTCCGCGGTTCCCTCCCTGCAGCTCGATGGTTGAGGGTAACTTAGCCGCTTCGAATCAAACTCCGAAACTAAGCACCTTAGAGTACGGGACGCGCGTCTGAATTGATCAGCTCCGTCTCAAGAGATCAGTATTTTTTTCTGCCAGAAGCTATAGCTTGGACGCATTGGACGCACACAGTCACGACGGCGCTGCACATAACGCGTGTTAAGAACTTTTTGGGAACGTGGCCCACACAAACGCGTATCAGCCGAAAAAAAGGCCTAGTAACCTGTACAAGCCAGCATGGCGCGCGCTTGTGCCCTTCCCAGCCTGAACAACGAGTAGAATACTAAGTGTGGAATGAAAAGCAATGTCTCACTGTCAACTGCGGTTTTACTCAACTGAGGCGCTTTTAGAACAGGGTGCCCCACGTATCACTAGCCAAGCTTAAAAGAATAAAAAATTAAACGCTGCAGGCATGATATTCAAGGAATATCTTTGGCGGACATTCATAGCAAATAGATATGCAGTGTCTTTTGCGCCGTACTATTTCAACTTAACATTAATTTACTGATTTCGGTAGACCGGGAGCTGTGTACTTGAAAAGGGAGCTGTGTACTTGAAAAGTTTGAATTCGTGGCTTAGTTAAGTGAATTTCTTTGCGCGGGTTTAGTGCCCGTAAGCTTTCTAGTAACCTTTTCCGATGTGGATATGTCTGAGTGTTATTTACTCAGTGAGGGAACGACGAGAACAGCGCCGTGCAAGCTGCGACTGTCATCCGACAAAACTGCGAAGCTTGAGAGAGTGTTCCATGTTTCGTTTAAAAGCAGGCAAACATGACGCGTATGGGTGCAGTGGACATGCCGAGACTTGCACAAAGGTGTGCGTATTAAGTGCAAGCATGATGAATGACTGCAGGCAACACTGCCCTGGGAGCGAGTTCAGACCTGATCTTTGTGCTTGCAGTTAATATCGCTTCCTTCAGAAGACTGGCAAGGCTAGTTTGCCTGTTGGTCAGAAACGGACAGAGCTGAGACAGTGCAACAGAGTACGCTTGTGACCGACTGGCGCAAGAAAAAGAGAAAAGAACAAATTGCAAAGAAAAATAAACTGCGCGAGGCGGTGGACGCGGAAGGTCGTGCAAACTTGTCATAAATCTGAACTTCCAATGAATCTAGCAGAGTTGGAAAGAGCGCATATGTGCTTCCTCTGTGTTTATGTGACTGGACCTATGCATAGAACTTCTTGTCACGGTGCATCACCTTTTCTACAGATATTTCGCTGAAAGTTCAAGATGTTAAAATTCTCCATTAGCTTTGCAGCTGCAACGGTCTGCGGATTGATGCACAGTAAAAAATGCTTTAAAAATACTGCGACGCATCTAGGCTGCATGTGTTCATTTTGTACGCGCGTGTTATTCATTTGTGGAAGTGTGTGCTTCTCCTCAAAACCAATGCACCTGTCTTTGGTTTATTTGAAGCCCCAACTACATTGATTGCAGAGATTGGGTGAACTGTGGGCGAAATTTTCATACCTAGCCTGTGGCCGCTGCTAGATACGCCCGCTCCTCCGAACTTAACTTCAGTTGGTCGCGATCGTTTGTAGTTATTCTAATGTGTGGAGTTTCGGCTGCGCTGGAAATCTCGCATTTCTCGCAACGGTTGCCAACGGTATAGGTACTGCGACGAAGTATACCGGGCATAGCCTTGCTGCTAATGTATGAAACTATACGTTCCATGTATAGCTTACCCTTGAATACGACTATGCTGCTGCCCTGCATCTTCACACGTAGTAGGAAGCCCTACGCTACTGGATCTGCACCTTGCGTTCGTCTTTTGCAAACCCAAAATGTTCGCCGCGCCGTTTACATCAGTGTGCGCACGTTTGACGTCGGCGCAGCGTTCTTGCTACACGACGCGGTAACTTGTAGCTGCTCAGACAACACGCAATATGCAGGCATAGGTACGCACAGAGAGGCACAGAAAGCAGTCGTTCTCTATCACAATCCACCCACAGTGATTGGTTTTCGGCAGGTCGCAAACGGAGCCAACTGAAACGGCCTATTTGATGAATTATAAAATTTATTTTGCAGCCATTTCGGCTTAGGATTAGGTTCTGGGCGTTAAATTTGACGCTGTTAGGTTGCCACACGAAGCGGTTCCGTCAATCACGGTGCATTGTTCATGACCGCATGTGCGTGTTCCAGATGTACAGGCTTGATCGAAAGTTCCCAGGCCACAGGATCTTCTTTTGAGCATTGTAATAGAGCTTTTACGGTAGCCCCGAGCCTAAGAGTCTATAGAGGGCCAAAAAGAGCCTCATCCATATCCCTGCTGACCTTGGTAGCTTTATACGTGCCACAGTTACGCGAATGTACAGCTCAAAAGCAGATCCTGGGACCTCGGGACTTTTGTCGAATCCATCGTCTTTTGAAGGCGGAAAATTAAAAGCGGGACTTTCCACCGAACCTTGCCCAGAAATGTCTGGTCCAGACTGAATGACCTGCGTACGTGTTCATTGCGTATATGCTTCGGCTTTCCCCACACCGTAATTCCCCTCGCACGGAAGTTGTACTGTGTGGGCGGAAGTTGCATACCATGTTGGGTTGTCACTGTACTTCTTTCACCGGAAGTTACATTTCAGTGACGGGTCACAAACTTCTTTCGCGCAATCGTGGCTTATGTTAGAGATAACTTTTCAACCGAAAAGTTGTCTTGTCTTCGCAGTCTTCCCAATTGTTTCAAGTCTCACGTCGCATGCAGTTTGGCGAGCTTTATTTGCGTTGCGTTTGAATTTCAAGTGATTTCTACGTTTGGACGCTTTCACTTCTCATGGTCACGCGCGATAAAACTTTTGTCATGAAAATTTAAGGCTGAAAAAGGACAGCCCTCCAAGTTTATCATTAGCTCTGATTCTATTTTATTATTGCTAATCTTGCAACTATACTTCTGCAGCGGCCGCGTAGCCTTCCTTCGTGTATTCAATTCTAGAATAACTTGAAGCATACTTTAATGCAACCATCTTCACTTCGTACTGAGTTGAAACAGTTTGCCTAGTTTTGCAATGGGAACAATCGTTACAGTTGGCGTCTGTCGCTTGCGTGTCGATCTATATCCTACAGGGAGTGTATATCTCTCTCTACGCAACCGTCTAATAAGCACACACAATTCAGCCCATCAAAAGCCAGGCATAATGCAGTATTTCCTCAAACACATCATAAACGCACCGCTCTGAAAAGCAAAAGCACTAAAGAAAGGATTACAAAAGTTCAATATCTTTTATATCTCATTAAACTAATATGACACGGTGCATTTGATTTCCAATCAATATCGATCTCATAAAGCTCTGACATGGAAATGAAAGCTTCTTAATGCGAGCATCTCTTTTTGATATACGGCTTCAGTAAATAACCAAGACATTACAAAGCACGTCATTTTGAATTTTAACTTCGGTGCAGCTCTAAAATTAATATCTGTTCTCATTTTTACGTGTGGCCTGTCGATAAGAGCACTGTGGAAATTAGGCGTCGCTAATTTATGACCACCAAATGATTTATGATCCTGGCAAAACGGTCTTCATCGGCATCAACGCTTTCATTTGTCAAGACGGAAGCAACGGATGCGAGAGGGGTAACGCTAGTCTACTGGGAAGTAGCTAAGAGACGGCCTAAGTGAAGAGGGAGCGGTGGGGGCTGTCAAGCATGAAGTGGTCCTTATCCTGACTGCTTTTCCCTAGTGCCTTTCTCATAGTGCTAGCAATGCTTTTCCTCCACACACACTCTTCCCCTAACATACAATAGCGAATCCAAACGCAAGCAGATGCCGATATGTCACTGCGTGGGGCCTAAGAAGGCGCCGTCTAGCCAGTGTATGTACATACAGGATGACCGCCGGCCTCGAGTTGGCTGATAAAAACCTATCTTGACATGACCCCTTTCTTATTTTTATACGTCGTTGTAAATGTCCAGCACGAACTAAGGTTTCTCGCACCTGATTGGGTGAGCTGAACACGTCGTTTGCTTCGACCTGAGTGCATTATTTGGAAGTCGCGACAAAGAGAAACGTCTCTGGCCCAGTATATGTTTATCAAGGTGACGGTCGCGTTTCCCACCACTAAGACGCGTACTTACGGCTGGAGGTTGCCCTTGCCGTGCTTGACGCCTGCCTGCGCGGCCAGCGTATCGGCGATGTTATGAGTCAAGCGGACGTGGATCGGCGATTTGTACATGTTGTGCACAATCTTACGGCCGTCAGCGCCCTGTGTGCTGTGACTGCAACTGCCTCCGCGGACAGCCACCGACGCCGGCAATCCGAAGCACGGCGAGTTGGTGCCCGACGCCACCTGTCCACTGTCTCTCGCACCTTGTGCAGGCGCACGGCAAGACATGAGTGAACCGGATGCACACTCCAGGTATCTTCTTTAGCTGTCAATGTCAACTGCGGATAATTTGAGCCTACTGCTACTCTAGCAGGCCGCGACTCCGCAGTACAAGGGCCGAAGGGCGCTTCTTCTTCAAAGCAATTAACACACACCATCCACGTGCTTCTTAATGAAGCCCGTCAATTTCGTGTACCATGCACTGCATAGTCTTCAAGAGCGGTGCGCAAAATAAAGTCTTGAGCTCCATGTTCTGATGAGCTATTTCCTCGCGCTTATTCAAAAGATCGCTTGTCTTCGGTTCGGGCTTTCCGTTTACATGACTTCTGGCTAAGGTAAAAACAAAGGGACAACAAAGCAGACAAGACGTGAGGCACCACTGCTGCCTCTCCTCGGTGGACAATTACCAACGGTCGATAACTTCAGTAAGTTGCATCATGTCAGCGCTTGCCCTGGGTACTCACGGCCGTTTTAGAGGGAGCGCTCGCCATTTGAAAGACCTATTAGATGGACACTGGTGTTTTGGTTAGTGGCCGGAAGTTTAAGAGCAGGACGCAACAGCGTGTTTTAAGAGTATTTAAGAGCAGGACGCAACAGCGTGTTGCAGCATTGCCAAGGGATCCATGGATCGGCATTGTCCTTCGATGCGACCGCTTGCCCGGACAGTTTAAGGAAAGGAAAGATATCTTGGTGGACACCAGAACCACGCAGTAACGCAAGGAAAATGAAAATAAATTTTTTTAAGGAAAGGAAAGGACGCCTGTATCACATAATTCGGTGGACACCGGAACCGGGCCGCGAGGGAAGGAAATTGAAATGAAAATGGGTTTTAAGGAAAGGAAATGACGCCTGTCACACTTCTCGCTGGACATTTTTTCCGCGCCGTAAGGGAAGAGAAAATCTCTTCTCTTACTGCGTGGTTCAGGTGTCCACCGAGATGCGCCATTTTCCTCTCACGGCCAAAGACGCTGACCACACGAGCTCCTTCACGCTGTCCCGTTAAAATTGGTTTTTGGGGAAACGAAATGGCGCGCTATCTGTCTCATATCGGCGGGCACCTGAACCGCGCCGCAAGGGAAGGTATAAAGGAGAGAGCGAAAGAAGAAAGGTGCCGTAGTGGAGTACTCCAGAATAATTTCGACCATCTGGGGATCTTTAACGTGCACTGACATCGCACAGCACACGGGCCTCTAGAATCTCGCCTCCAACGAAATTCGACCACTGCGGCCGGTATCGAACCCTCGTCTTTCGGGCCAGCAGCCGAGCGCCATAACCACTCAGCCATCGCGGCGGGAAAAGAAGAAAGGAAGAAAGAGGTGCAGTAGTAGAGGGCTCCGGAATAATTTCGACCACCTGGGGACCTTTAACGTTCATTGACATCGCACAGCACTCGGGCGCCTTAGCGTTTCGCCTCCATCAAAACGCAGCCACCGCGGTCGGATTCGAAGTATCAGTTGCTGGTTTCGGTAGGGCATGTGGTGCACGTCGCCGGACAAGGGCGACCTTGTGGACTACGAAGGCGGTCTCGGGGACCGAAGTAAAGGGCATTTTGTCTATCATCGTTGTCGACGACGGTTCGTCCTTTCATGTCAGCCGCTTCCAACCAGCCGGGGCGCGATCAAAGCAGTTCTGTTTCCCGTTGCATTATAGTGTATCTGAATCGGCGATCTGGAGCAAGTTTTATTGCTTTACGAAGAGCGTGTTTCAATAGGCAATTTAAAATGCGCCGCGAATGTTTGCTAAGGGCGGTGAAAAACAGGCGAGTGCTATATGGCTCTTCAAACTGCGAAAAGGACGTTACGAACGCAGCGAGAGGTGTTCAGCACGCCACCATAATACGAAAAAGAGCAGAAATGAACGTGCCGGCATTTAAAGCACATGTAGGGACCCGTATGACCAGTGCCGGCCACGTGCAGTGGAAGAGAAAGTGGTGCCAGGATATGCAACAGGTCGTTGTCGACGGAACGCAGCGGCGGCGTGCACGAAGGCTAATAGCGCATTCTAACGTTCTGTGTAGCGCCTGCTCCTGCTGGTGGTGGTGGTAATAACTTTATTGATAGAAATATGTGGGTGGGTCTCGGTGTCGGCTCTTGTAAATCAGCTAAAAAAGATGTGTGTGTGTGGGGGGGGGGGGGGGTTGGCTAATCACGGAGGCTTTTAAGACTAGAGTGCCGCTAACGCCATGTATGAGCAGCCTTTAGATTGCACTACGCGTTCCTCCCATTCGATTCCAAAATTGCGGCTTAGTTGATGTCAAACCGACGTGGTTTTACATGGCTACGTGCCAAGGCAAGAAAGTGGGCCACGCGTCGCTGAAGCTATAGAAAACCGGGCGGCCAGAAAAATTTATATGGCCCGACATACACAGCTCAATGGAATACGGCTATTAGCGCCTATTACTCGTCTCCTAAATGTACCACGCCTGCTTGTAAAGCATGTCATACTCGCCCCTGCTGTAGGACGAGATACAGTGCAATTGTCTTTTTCACTTTTATTCAGAGCACACAGAAGTTACAAAAAGCACACACAAAAGCGTTACTATTCACTCTGGAAATGAAGGTGTGCTGCTAAACGCGAGAAGAACAAAAGGAAAAGAAAAAAAGTAGAAAGGTTAATGCGCCGTGAAGGTCCTTGCCTCATTGTCCATTCTTGTAGGCTCGGTCCCGACGGCCGCTATATCGACACCAGTGCATTGGGCGCCTGAGTACTGGAGCCGCTGAAAAATCAGTCTCTCTCTCTCTTGCCATGTGTGTCTCTGCACATCCCTGATCGCGGCTTCACACGATCACGCAATCCTGGCACTCATTAGTGTCCAAGGTCATAGAAAAAAGGAAAGTGCTCTCCCTTTGCCAGGCGCACTAGGCGCAGTCCTCGCTCCACGCCCGCTCTCAAAAAAGTTGCACTCCGCTAGAATGAAAACCCGCCACCGCATTCCGTCGATGATGATGAAAGATTCGTTCTGGTTCTGCCAGCTTCGCTGAAGCCGTTCTGATTTGCATTCCGTCGCTGATGAAACACTCTGGTTCGGTTACCTCGCTCAAGCCGCACTGCGTGGCATCAGACCTCTGCGTGGAGTGCAGAGTCGCAGCACCTTTACCGGCAGCTGCGGCCTCTGCAGCTCCCCACTCGCCGCCACTCTGAATCACCTTGGGGCTCCCGGCCCGTGGCTGCCTGTTTCGCATCGGGTAACTCTGGCCACGATGAATCACTTTGGGGCACCGGGTTCGTGGCTGCCTGCTTCGCATCTGGTAACTCGGGCTACGATGAATCACCTTTTGGCACCGGGTTCATGGCTGCCTGCTTCGCATTTGGTAACTCAGGCCACCATGAATCACCTTAAGGCACCCAGTCCGTGGCTGCCTGCTTCGCTTCTGATAACTCGTGGATTGCCGCCGCACAAAACGCGTCGCTGGCAACCAGTCTGACAAAGAAGTCGCCTCTGCATTCTCCTTCTGCACACCCGTCTACTCACGCTCGAGGACGCTAGCACCAGGGAGGCCGTGGCCGCGACGAGCGGGCGTCGGCGCATATCTGCTGGTCCACCAACCTGTTCCTCTGGATGCGGGGTTGCTCCGTTCTTCCTCGTCGTCACGCTTGAGCTTCCTGGTGTTATCGCTCGAGGAGGCGAAGACGGGCATGGGCCGTCCAGGAGGAGCGCGATGGTCACCTGCCGGCTCTCGATGGGGTTGACCTGCGCCTCGGTCTTCAGCGTGCCCTTCTCGTCGATGCCGGCGAGCCGAGGCGCGCCGCGGCGCCATGGCGCCGGGCCGAACGGCAACCGCAGCAGGAGGTGCGACCGTCACCACCACCACCCAGGATTTGAATGCGGCGTCAGCGATCCGAGCCTGTGATGGCCGGCGGGGCGCGTGCCCTCCATCTGCTTCCGCTTCGTCGCCTCCTCCGCTGCTGGCAACGAAAGCTTAACAATGGCACTTGCACATCGCGAAGGACGCTCTGCCACTCTGAGTGGCCTTATAATTGCATCTTGCGAATCTCAAGGTCTGTGAAGAGCTTAATGCACTCACCGCATGCGGGTCGTGCTGGCACTACTTTTCAATTGTTTGCTTATATTTCTTTCACAGATGCCAGCGCCGCGTACTGGCAGAAGTTGACACAGCACGGAGTAATACTGTGGCAATAAAAAAGAACAATGACACGTGGCCGTGTATGATTCGTCGAAGCTTGTTCGTTGCTTCTACAATGATTCAAATGAATATTTTTATTGCTTACACGAGGCTTTCGGCAGAAAATAGCTACGCCGAAGGTTTGCATTGAAGATTTGAAAATCTCCCATGAAAAAAAATTTCTTTGTGTTCGAGTCGGCCCTTCCCAAAACACTCGTAGTGGTGCGAAGCCTTTCATGGTCAGACCTTTACGCGGCCTCTCTGAATTCGTCCTAATAGGTTCACACATATAGCGGAAAATAAATCGCATATGATCACGGGACATGTCTGCTATCGTCTACACTCCAGTCCTGTGTGTAACGTTGTGTTATCTGTGCTAAAGGTGTTCCACTGCCTACAGCACAGAGTGATGTCATTTCGCATTCCGCCAGTCAATGCACCGACCACGAAGGTGAGTTTGAGCCTCTCTTTCAGATGCAACAAATTTCGTGGAAATTGCTTCAGCGGTCGCCGAGGAAGAAGCGTTTCGCTGTTTCCAATTGTTTAGGCATAGCTGCCCAAGCTAGACATAATCGTCTGGAAGACGGTTCGTAAACATGTACCATGTATTCCATCGTTAAAACCTCGACAGGGATGCTGAGCAAGTAGAAGGGAAAGTGAGCCCTTAAAACAGCAGTCTGTATGCGGACGTGCGCAAGAGCAGCATGATTGCCCGCGAAGACGAAGAAAGAGAAGATAGAACAGGGCAACTTGTTGTGCTCAGGCTGCACTGAAAAAAATGAAAATTGGTTTTTGGGGAAAGTAGATTGCGCAGTATCTGTCTCACATAATATCGGCTGGCACCTGAACCGCCCCGTAAGGGAAGGAATAAGGGATGGAGTGAAGGAAGAAAGAGGTGCCATAGTGAAGGGCTCCGGAATAATTTCGACTACCTGGGGATCTTTAAGGTGCACTGACATCACACAGCACACGGGTGCCTTAGCGTTTTGCCTCCATAAAAACGCAGCCGCAGCGGTCGGGTTAGATAGAAGTATGAGAAATGAAAATTGGTTTTTGGGGACAGGAAATGGGGCAGTATCTGTATCACATATCGGCGGACACCTGAACCACACCCTAAGGGAAGGGATAAAAGATGGAGTGAAAGAAGAAAGTATGGTTTAATTTGGTTGAATGTTCCAAAGCGTTTCAGGCTATGAGGGAGACTGTAGTACAGGACTGGAAATTTCGACCGCCTGGGGTTCTTTAAAGTGCACTGACATCGGACACTACACGGCCCTCTAGAAGTTAGCCTCCATCGAAATTCAACCGCCGCGTCCGGGATCGAACCCACGTGTTGCGGGCCAGCCGCCGAGCGCGATAACCACTCAGCGACCGCGGCGGTAAAAGGAGGGAAGGAAGAAAGAGGTGCTGTAGTGGAAGGCTCCGGGATAATTTCGACCACCTGGGGATCTTTAACGTGCACTGACATCGCACGGCACACGGGCGCCTTAGCGTTTTGCCTCCATAAAAATGCAGCCGCCGCGGTCGGGTTCGATGGAAGCATGAACATTCACCGCTCCATTCCCAGGCTTTACCCGTTTTAGTGAGTTAAGTGAGTGGCCGTGAGCGGCGCAAACGCTGTAAGTGTTCTTCATTACTGTTGGTGAACATGACGCCGTGTGAGTGTACGCAAGACCGCATTTTATATATAAAAGGATAGTGTCCATCGCTGTTTGCAAGGTGGCAAGGCGGGACGCAGGCCGAAGGAGAACCTCTTGAATGCGGTCCTTCCTACGGTCGCCTACATTAACATCTACGTGCTTTATTATCCATTGCGTAGATCAATGGATGTACAGCAGCTGGCATGATGCGTCGGTCACCTTAAGGTCCGCGTTTGGCGAGCTGGGTTTCCATGCTGAACGTAAAAGCACAAAAAACAAGGACATAGAATCAGACAACACTAGCGCTCGTGTTTCAGTCTTATTCTGTCTTTATTTTTTTGCGCTTTTACGTACACCAAAAGGTTCAAGGGTAAGTGCACTTTTTTAACTCTGTTGAGCCATCTTCAAAAAACGCCAAAACTGGGCGTTTAATCCTGCTTTGCGATTTACACAAGTGAAATCCACGGGTTAGGTGACGATTGTATTAGTTTTAAAACTTGTATTGCCAACGAATCAGGTCACGGTGTTTTGAGCACAGTCGATGAGGGTTTTTATGTACAGGATTTCCGTTTTAATCCATACTCCGGGACTTTGCGGCTGACATCCATCCATTACTAAAAGATTGAATCAGAACACTTAAGAAAAAATTCAGTGATGGTTTGCAGTCGTCGTTTTAGGCCTGGTGTGTAATCGGGATTCTCGTCAAGTTAACGGTTGCACTACACCGCCAATTTCATAAAAATATATGCTTTCGTTGCTGGTTTCAGCAAATACGTTGCAAAACTGGTTACCACTAGTTTAATTCGGTTATTGTTCAGTTCAATGATTTTTTGGGCTGCGCAAACTTACCGGCTGAAATGTGGTGGCATATTCCCTTCGGGGATACCGTGGGTTATGCGGTCGTTTTCGCTGTCTACATACAGGGCGTTTCATGTAAGACTCTCCACAATTTTTAAAAATAGTCTTTTTGAGTTAGAAGAGCGCTTTTTTCGCCATAACATTTTCAGCGGTGCAGTACATCAGAATAAAGCTTGGCTGGGCTAATTACCAGCCTGGTTAACAAATAATGAATAGTTAACTTTTGACTATTACTGTTAGGCTCCTTAACTATTGAGGAGCGTGTAGCCCACCGTAGTAGAATATCCATATGAGATTTTAGTATTTCTAAAACGCGGTTACTTTCGGCGCTGTGGCCCAACAAACATTGGCTAAATCGCGCCAAAATACATGCGCTTTCGAGAAACTTTCAGGCAAAGCAACCTCTCCAGTGCAGGTAACTCGTCGACATAGGCAAACTATGTTTGGTCAGAGCGCCGAGTGTAGCTACGTTTCCTAAATTATAAGTGCTGAAATGTATATTGCTTACGGTGGCTACACGCCTATAAATAAACAAGGAAACTAACAGCAGTAGTTAGTGGGCGGTTGCCTTAGAGCCCCAATACTGAAGGCATATAAATCGATTCTAAGGCCAATTCTCGAATATGCCTGCATTGTGTGGGACCCCTACACTGCAGATGACACCCAGAAACTAGAAAAAAATGCAACGTCGTGCGGCTCGCTTTTCTTTCAACCGTTACTGGCGCCGAGACTCTCCTTCCGCCATGCTGAAACTTGCAGACTTAGAACCGCTTGTAGATAGAAGAAAGCCCGTCTCGATTTCCTTCATTCATTATACATTTCCTGACTTGGTATTCGACCCGAAAATCAAATCGCTAGTTATTCTAGACGAGCCTCGCGCCACAAGCATACCCTTAGCCTGGGACCTATTTTTGCACGCACAAATACATACAAGTATTCTTTTTTCCAAGAACAGTTTCTGAATGAAATGTTCAACCGCAGAACTCTCCGTGGCTTGCTAATCATTCCTGATATCTTCACTGCTGGCTTAGTAGCTGCAATGTAACCGAATTATCAATTGTTTTTGCATTGTTTATTTTGTGGCATCTATATTGTTCTGTACTATCGTACCTGCTTTGCTTTTCCCTTGTATGTATTTCCCTCTCCTGCTTTGACATACAGCATGTCCGCAGTAGTCAATAAATGCATAATAAATAAAGAGTTAAATACTCAATGTTGGTTAACGAGCCTGCTAGTTAGCACATACCTTAGCTGTGTTCTGACGTACCACACTGCACCAGACATGCTAGCAGATGGCGGCAGCGTGACATGTTCGTAACACACTTGCAAGTGTGGTGCGCCTAGTTCTCTTTCTTTGTCCACGGCCCGTTCGGTCGGGAATGTTAAGATGAGTTCACGAAGGTAGATAGGCGCGAGATATTACCGAAAGAAATACAACCCAAGAATTAAGCATTCGACAAACACAGCGAACCACCGAATGAAAGTTATGCCATGAATCTTTATTCTAGAGGTGCAAACTCCAAGTCGTGTCACTCCGCGGCCTCCTGCTGTGCGAATCTGCGGTTGGCGCCAAGGTTTCATAACCTCTTTCAGTGCCATTGCAAGCGTGCGACTGATCACAGAAAAGTACATACATAGACCTTGCACATGGAGGGAAATGAAAGGCAAGCGTGTTTGTAGCACCACGAGCAAACTCTAAAACAAGAATTATCGAGTGGAAAGCGAAATGTCGCCACCCTAGTCACCGATGTTAAGGCAGTATGACCGACCATACGTTTCGACCGGTATTCCTATACCACTGTGAACTCCAAGTAGTATTTGGCTACTTTTACGAATGTGCCTACATTACATGTGACGAGAGCTTTAGCAGATTCGTACATTTTGTGTACTTTGGTGATTTAAGCTTGTTCGAAGGGGACAGTTGGGGGCGACACTGTAGCTTCGCCATAAGGATGAGTCAACAGCGTTAATGAGTAACTGCCCATATATATGCGGAATCGGTAATTCTCAACTTAACACTCATATGCTCCTGGGGGTTCTCATCCCACTCCTTGCGCAGTGGTTAAGGGATGCGCCACCGCCCTGCCACGACAGGTGCTGCCACCGGTGGGTCTTGTGCGACCCGAGTTGATCTTCCCGAGCAACCACTTGCAATCAACATTTAACTGAACTGCCACCTGCCAGTGTGGTCACTTTTCTCACAATCCGTTGGGTAGGTTGGGATGAACCCACAATGTCTCGTGACCTGGGTGTCTCACCTAGGTTGAGTCTCCGTGGTTGGCGGCCTGGCCCACCCTGCGCCACCTTTTTGACGCTCACAACGCCGACAACGCCGACGCCGTATTTGCTGCGTTACGGGGCCTTTAACGCTACCGCGTTAATATAATTTTGTTATCGTCTTGCGAGCCGATGGGGACGACCCCTCACCCACTGTTATCGTAGAAGACATGCGTTACGCCTTGATTAGAATGACGACCATCCGGTTGGCACCTTCATAAGCGAGCTGTTTAAGTGCGGTCAGCTTGCCTTCATTCTCTTCGTCATAAACCGTAACAACGACGTTGATGGCGACGTCATGACAGCACACAGCTGCCTTGTCAGCTAACTCATATTTGGGTTCCATAAGGTCTGCAGCTTGGGTCATAGCGTTAATTGTGCGTAATATTTAGCGCCTTGAGCGTTTAAGGCGCTTTGTACACGATGGTGCATATTGAATTCAGATATTTTTTCTGGCGGCGCATGACAGCTAGCAGGGATATCTTTGTTCGAGATAAATTTAGAACCTTTCATATCCTAAACTAGGTGTACTTATACTTCAATTAGCGGACACAGTAAATATTGTTACTTAAAACAGTAGCACGTCTTGCGCCATTTTCACACGGACTGATTTGGTCATCCGTAACAGATACCACTTTTCCGCTGTTCTATCGTCATGACTATTTTTAAAATAAACTGATATATACTGATTAGACAAATCCTGGTGTATTGACGTCGCTTTTTTCAACTATGACACTTTGTATGAAATTCTGTACGTGCCTGTAAGCAAATGCAGTTCGCATTTTCCGCTGTAAACCAGACTAATTGTCTTCCTTGAGGCCCGAATAAATTTTTTAGGCGTAAAATGAAATTCGTGAGGAGAAATGGCGAGCGGGCCTCATCATACGCCCTTAAGCTGCCCATAATTCCGGTCTCGAGGCTGGTGGTACTTTATTTGCAACAGGCGCAGCTAGAACTCTTTCTGGTGGCATGGTTGTAATTACAGCGGCGACGAGAAGGGCTTTTCCGAGAAACGTAAAAACTGATGTGAATTTTACTTTCCTTGGGCTGCAAGCCTCTGAGCAAAACAAGGAGCCGAAAACTATTAGCTAAAAGTTACCAGTTTAGAATTAGTTAACCAGACGGCTAGTTAACTGGCTGAATTGTGTTCCATTGCAGCTCAGTGCTCACCACACTGTTCCGAAGAAAGCGCTTGTCTAATTAAAAAAAACATTTTACCTGCAAACATTTCTTATTGTGTAAAAAGATCGTGTATATTAGCTCTCCCCCTATCCTCTCTTCCTGTCTTTTCACCTCCTTCATTTCATTTCTCCATTCTGCCTGCTATCCATTATTTCCGCTGCCCCAGCTCAGGTGCTTCAGTATCGATAGCAGATGCCGGGGCAAGCAAATATGTTATGCATCCTTTTTTATTATGAAGTTAATAAACCACTACCACTAAAAAATGTATAACCAAATCTGTTGCTGGCTGCGAAACTGTCGAATATCCTTTAAACTTCTGACAGAAACATACTAATTTTGTTGCCTGTATGGCGAGGTTTCCAACCACAGTGTAGAGAATTAGCTGCTGCGTAGCCTCAAAAAAAGTCAGCACGCTGTGCCCACGGGTGTTGGTCGGGCAGCATGGGTCGGTAACCTTTGTAAGGCTCCTAAAGCGCAGAGATTTTTTCTGCCTGCCTCATGATCCGGTCATATACAACATTTGCGAGTCGCCCGCCAATTAATGCTATCACGCTGACGGGAATGGAAGGCTTTGAAGCTTCAAGGTTTCCAGAATTTTTTTCTCTTCTACATATGTTCTGGTGTATTTAATTTGTCGCAGTGCCTTGTAAATCTTTGACTTTCATGCAATTCGCTCCGCACATGTTCCTATTCAAGTATACAGATTGGATTGACGGCAAATTTTCTTCTTATGTTTGTTTATGGTTTATTGATGTCTAACGTCTCAAAGCGACTCAGGCTATGAGAGACGTCGTAGGTAAGTGCTCCGCAAAATACGGCCACCTGGAGTACATTAACGTGCACTGATATCGCACAATACATGGAAGTCTACAATTTCTCCCCCATCGTGATTCGACCGCCACGGCCGGGATAATAATAATAATAGTATTAATAATAATAATATTAATAATAATAATAATAATAATAATAATAATATTAATAATAATAATAATAATAATAATAATAATAATAATATTAATAATAATAATAATGTCCAGGAGGGTTTACAGAAGAATCTTGAGTTGGGCGTATTGATGTAGTACATTTTGGCGGTAAAATTCAGCGCGAACGGACTAAGGACACAGAAAAGGGACAAAAGAAGCGCTGTCTCGCAACTAAGTTTTATTAAGAAGGAACGCAAAAATATATACATTTACAGAAAAACGACTTAGGTACGATAGTTACGAAGTACAGAGATAGCGACAAGGGAACTGTCACCTCCAAAGTTTCGCCCGACCGGGCCTAGGTGTCCCACGTGGAGAAGTCGAGATCTTGTCTCGAGTATGTATATATATATATATATATATATATATATATATATATATATATATATATATATATATATATATATATATATATATATATATATATATATATATATATATATATAGCGTCAAACTTTTGCTCGTCTACCGTTTGACGTTTCACGCTTTCGAACAACCTTTTCAAAGTGTGACTCTTGGCGAATGCTCGATAAATGTCACCACCCGGGCTGTACGCACTTCCCTTTCTACCATTGGTAGTCGCGACTTGTGACATCAAGACTAAGATCTGCAGCCCAGTTCGCTCGCTGGCCTATCGATGGCAGGACTGACCGATGGTAAGGGAGCGAAATAATGAACTATGAACTAAAATCACCCAAAAATGCAGCCCTTAAAAGTCAAGAGTGGAACGTATAACGCAGGTTTTTGGCGGCAAAGTGGAAAATATACAGTCGGAGGCATTGAGGTACAGCGATCAGGAACTTAAAACGAAAAGCTCCCCAAGGCGCAGGTGCCTGATATTGCTGAAGGTTTAAATCTTCTAAGCGCAGTTATACAATTCGAAAGCGGGTGATATCCGCGGAGTGATCAGCTGAGGCTTGCCGACGACGTCGCAAGGTCCTCTGCGTAACGCTCTAAGAAGGCCTAGCTTCGCTCGGATCCACGGCGAAGCGCGCACTGTCTAGGCGAGCAGTACGCTCCTCTAAAGCGCGGCCAAGCGCGCGACACTTGACAGCGGTCTGACCGCGGGACAGCGCATGCGCTGCGGCCCCACGGCGCAGACGCCGGCGGCGGAATCACCGCGGCGAGAGACGCGGCTACTTGCATGGTCGAGCCAGCGCAGCTCCGAAGCAGCTCAAGGGCGCTGAAGGCCAAAGCGACGCAGTCGGCGAAACAAGCGGAACAGGAAGTAGTAGAGCTTTCAATTTAAAAAAAAAAACGAAAATACAGGAATGCTGTTAAGTGTGCCTAAGAGCGGAAATGCGAAGGCTTTTGCTTTTCCTCTCTTTCTCCCTCAATTTTTCATATATATATATATATATATATATATATATATGACTAATTCTCACGCATTTACATCTTTTTCTCATCGGATTATTCACCCAATACCGGCTTCAAGTACAGCATTTATTTTCACGAATACAATTTAATTAATTGCAATTCACAAACCAAACTTTTCACGTCCGAAGATCGACTGACGCACTACCTAGCGCAATCAAAACGACATAAGCGTGCGGATATGCGAGGCGCACATTGTGACACACACACACACACACACACACACACACACACACACACACACACACGCACACACACACACACACATGCACACATGCACACACGCACGCACACACACACACACACACACACGCAGACACACACACACGCACGCACGCACGCACACACACACACACGCACGCACGCACGCACGCACACACACACACACGCGCGCACATGAACACAGACTCGCGCGCGCACACACACACACACACACACACACACGCACGCACGCACGCACGCACACACACACACACACGCACGCACGCACGCACGCGCACGCACAAACGCACATGCACGCAAGCACGCACAGTGCTTCAGTATCGATGGCAGATGCCGGGGCTAGCGAAAATCTTTTCCTTCCTTTTTATTATTATTTTAATAAAAACCACTTACCACCGCTACGACCACCTGGCGATCATTTAACGTGCACTAACATAGCAGAGCACACGGGCGCCTCTGCGTTTCGCGTTCATCGAAACGTGGCCGCCAACACATTTTGATATTTATTTTTCACAAATGGGAGGAAGTGACGTCGTTGAGGCCGGCCGGAAGCCGCCCGGATTCGTGAACTGAAAAGACGCGGCCATTGTCTTCTGCGATATCAGATGCGTTTCTTCAGGGGCCCTGAGAGGTTCGCGCAAGACTAGCTGCACTCGCCTTGCGTTTCTCAGGACAATTGTGACTTCTCGGAGTCGTCCAGCACGCGTCTCTCTGGCGGCCACTGCTCGACCACCTGCGAGGTGTTCGGAAACCGACAAGCCGTCTGCACCTCCGAGGTAAGACGAACGCTGACGGCGCAGAGCGACCATCAGTTTAGCGTTTAAGTCAGCCGTTAGCCACATGACGTTCGCTGACTGCTCTGGGTCTCCCGACAGTTGGAGACGGACGCTTCAAACGGCCGTTCAGGACGGATTGTTAGAAGACTGATCGAGCCTGACCATCGGCGAGGTAATCGGAAACCGACAAGCCGTCTGCACCTCCGAGGTAAGATGAACGCTGACCGTGCAGTGCGAGTAGCACTCTTGCGTTTACACCAGACGCTACCCCCTTACGTTCGCTGACTTCTCTGGGTTTCCCGACATTGCAGAGGGACGCTTCAACCTGCCGTTCAGGACGGATTCTTAGAAGAGCGATCCAATCTCCTGAGCGCCCCTGTGCAAACCTGCAGTAACAACATGGCGGCGATAAGCATCGAGGGAGACGTTAACCATCATAGGCCACTCACTTCTGCTAGACAGAAAGAAGTGTCTGAAGCGTTGGAGGGGGGCTCACCGGACCAGGTTCTGGTCGAGGGCTTCTCTATGGCTGTCACTCGACGGGACATAGCCACGCTAAAAGAAGGCAAGTGGCTTAATGACACGATCTTGAACTTTTACCTTGCCATGATCGCGGAATGCTCCGAGAGGCGAGGCGGATCGCCCGTGTACGCGTTCAGTTCATTTTTCTACACCAAGTTGCGTCACTGTGGGCCTGACGGCGTGAAACGCTGGACGAGAGGCGCCGACCTCTTCGCCTATGACATTGTACTGGTGCCCGTGCATTTGGAGGACCTCTATCACTGGTGTCTCGCCGTGATAGATTTCCGAAAGCCCGAGATAGTCATCTACGACAGCCTGGGTCCGCGCGATGAACATTCCAGCATCATCGACGATTTGGCGGATTACCTAGAAAAGGTGAGCGGCTGGCAGGACTGCGAAATGGACTGGAACGGCTGGTATTTTTACCCAGGTAATGTGCCGCTCCAGAAGAACACCTCCGACTGTGGCGTCTTCCTCTGTCAATACGCCGAGTGTCTCACACGGGATGCACCGATTTTGTTCGAGCAGAAGCACATGCCGTACTTTCGCAGGCGTATTGTGTACGAGACCTTACACGGTGGCCTCCTTCCGTGATGAACTCTACTTGTGTGAACATGCATCATTTCTAGCATCCGTGCATTATGTTTCCATGTTGACAGTACGCACCCAGCTTGAGTGCGTTTTTGTTATGTCATTTGGTCTAATTTTTCTGATTGGCCGGTTCGCGCCATTGTTGATTGTTTTCATACCTACTGCCTCGGCTTGTCCATTATGTATATTTCAGTGCGTGTGTAAGCGTTCGCCGAGGCACTTGCGGTCGTGCTTGCGGGTTTTGCATGTAGATAGTGTGCAATTGGTTTGATTACTGCCGATATTCGAATATGTATTGGGTGGTGGTAGAAACTTTATTTGAAGAGACGGAAATGAGGGGGGCGGGGCGAAGGCGGCGGTGCCGAGGTCTCCGAAATAATTTCCACCACCCGGTGTTCAATTCGCGGTGACACTGTACACCTCGCGGGTATTGCTTCATCGCCGTAGTGAATATCCGGTTCTGTTTCTTGTAAATATTTTTTCGTTTGTTTCGCGATTATGTTCGCTTTTTTGTGGCTTTTGGCAATTTGTAATGATTTCCTGGATGAGGTGCGACCGCTCTCCTCAGTGTTCAGTTCCACGCTTTGCATACGTTTTGTTTGTTGACAGTGTGTATTTAACTTTATTCCGATCGGTTGCTAGATATGTTGTGCTGAGAATGATTGACTGTTATTGTATGCTTCGCGATTAGAGGCTTTGGCTTATTGATTGTTTTTGTCAATTGGTATGCATTGCGGAGCGCAAATAAAGCTCACATTTGATTATAGATGGAAAGGCAACAGTCCCTTTCACTTCTACATTTGAAGTGCCAGTATAAATGTTGCCCCTCTGAGATGGAGATGTCGAGGTACTGCAGTATTCCGCCCTTCGGGACTTCATGCGTAAACTCAAGTCCAGGGTGCGCTGTTTCAAATTGCTCCAGGATGTCGTGTATGAAGCTTTCCGTCACGCCTCCCTGCAAGAGCAGAGTAAGAAATCATCAACATACCTGAAACATTTAACGACACCGAGTGGCTTCAAGGTTTAAGCAACGGCAGTCGGTCTCCTCTGGCCAGGTACAAGTCACAGAGCACAGGCGCTATGCACTGCCAATACATATCCTCTCTTCCTGGGTGTACACTTCCCTGCCAAACTCGATGAACAGATAAGACAAGTATTTCGCTATGAGAGCCACAAAATCCAAGGTGCTAACACCACTTTCATTCATAAATTTCACTTCACCATATTCAGCCATTGCTTCTTCGACCACGTCAGGTACATGTTTCTGTGGAATATTGTAGAATAAGTCCTTTACATCTATCGACAAGCAAGATACCTTTGCTTCTTCTTGTAGAAACACGATCACCTCGTCCGAATTCTTGATTAGAAAAGGGTCTTTAACAGACAGTTTGTTCAGGTCCTTCTGCAGGATAGCTCGCCAATATTTTTTGCCACGTACCTCTATCTTCCACTATTGTCCTGAGCGCATTGCCCTGCTTATGCGTCTTTACCGAGAAGAAGACATTCAAACACAATGTCTTGCATTCCTTCATGCCCTTTGCTAGTTTTTCTGAGCCCATGGACTCAAAAAGCGGAAATGCTTCCCTTCGAATGGCTTTTCGTCTTCTTTCGACCAAGTTCTCTGCTCTCTTGAAGTTCTTCAGTATCGCTTCTGTTGCTTTCGCTTTGTACAGTCCTGCACCAACGACAGCAAACTGTCCTGTTTGTTATGCGAAGCATATTAACGTAAGTTTCGGGCCTTCGCGCGACACCCGGCGGTGGCCACCATTGACCCTGAAGTGGGGTCACGTGACATGACGTCACGTGATGACGTCACACCGGCTGCAGATGGGGCCTCATATCGCGCCGTCGGTTGCCTCCCAGCGGTGGCCACCATTGACCCTGAAGTGAGATCACATGATGTGACGTCACGTGATGACGTCACACCGGCTGCAGATGGGGCCTCATAACGCGCCGTCGGACGTCGCCCGGCGGAGGCCTCCACGCTTCGGTTCGCGCCTTCGCGCGCGACGCGGCGGCGGCGCCACCATCGCTGCATCACGTGATATGTGACGTCACGCCAGGGATGAAGCGGCGCGCGCCCGCCGTCGCGTCAGTCTCTGTGCCCGCAAAAGCGCCAGCGTCTTTGCGCCGGGCGTGCAGCTGCTTAACATGCTTCGCATCCACTGGGCTTAACCTTGATAAGCCTCCAATTTTTTCTGACATCGCCAGCTTAAAGTCGTTTTCTCGAAGGAATTTCACAACTCTTCCCGGGTTCAAGCAAGGACACGTAGTAGTGACTTCCCTGGCTATGCACTTTAGCGCCTCCAATTTGCATGCATCTCTTTCTTCCTTGTCGGCTTACTTGGCTATTGCATGGGACATACCTAAGAGTTGGAGTGACGTTGCGGAAAACTGAACAGCGTACTTTGGTCCCTTGCTCAAAGTCGCAAAAAGTTTTGCTGGTACGCTGCTCCCAGTTAGATTTAACACGTCGGATTTTTTCCGGGCCTTTTTCCCCTCCTCGGTAAATTGTGAAGGGAAGCTTCCCATGCTCGCTGGCCTAGAACTTCTGCCAATTTAAAAAAGTACTTCATTTGCTTCCCATTCCTTGAATCCAGCGTTGAAGCGTAGATATCCCTGATGTAGTCATGGTAGATACGCACTTGTCTCGAGGTCTCTCCTCGTAAAAGTTTGCAAAGGCGTCTCTACGTTGTCTCTGTTGGTGCCATGAATCCGAACAGGAGCGAAATCACCGGTCCACTCATTCACTGTTTTTGTGTCCCTTCTGTTTTCATCTTAACAGTTCATATAAAACGAATTTCTCACGAAATAAAAGACAGGAGCGCCTGCTTGTGACGCAGCATTTTCCATGGTCGATGTATAAAATTATTGGGCTTTTAGAGCGGTAATGTAACATTCCCTGCATTTGAATTGTATGTGGCGACATAGTTACAGAATGAAACTAAAGCTACAGGGTGTTCTGTTGGTGTGTATTTCTTGCTATGCATCAAGCACAACATTATTTAGGTATGCACCGTAGCATTTCAATATAAAACATATGAATGCTGACTTCAGTTCATTGCATATGCTCGGCTTGCGAGCTCAAAATTTGAAGCATGAGTTGTGAATAGCACCTGGCCGTTGGTTTCAAGGTCAAAATATGCATGCATAAATGAGCAAAGAATAAGTGGAAAAAGAAGTATATGGGTCTCGTATTGACCAAATTTTAAGGAAGGACTGCAATGTGTCAGATTCTACAATCTTGTGTGTAGGTGACCAAAGGGAAATTAGTCAAAAGATGAGTTACTTGAATATTACATGCATGCAGTGTTTGGTAATATTTTCTTGCATGTTATTTGTATAGGTCAGTTTCATTTGTAATATAGATCCAGGTACAAATTACACATTCAATGAAAGCAAGGTAGTAAACAAAATGAACGCTTTTTATACGGTAAGCGATAGCCACCTTGCATACATTTATTGACCTCATATATAACATACATTGCTCTTTCATTTTGCCGACCACAAGCCTACGGCTTTAGTCATTAACAAACTGGAACATTGGGCTAGTTGGCTATACTTTTTACAGAGAGACTTGCCGAAGAAACAGAGGACAGGGAAAGAAGGATGGGAGAAGTGCAAACAGACAAAGAAAGCTTTTATTCTAGACATACTCAAGGAGACCAACACGTCGGTGCTCACCGCTGTTGCAGAAAGCCTGTTTAAGAAATTCTGCAAAAGATATGGATGACCCGCTGTCTTCAGTGCTACAAAAGAACAGAAAAAGAAATGTCAGATTTTGCCCTGCTTCCACCGTATCCCTCTGTTCCGAAACGATAGCAGAAAAGTTCAACACAGACGTAGTCTTCACGGGATTCCACTCCATCGCAAGTTGTCAAGCCTTTACGCACTTTTCAGCTGAAGTTTGGTGAAGAAGGTGGTTTGAAATAAAAAGGATGCCACCAAGCTCGCTGAATGTGCAGCAGCCATGGTTTGCAAGATCTCTCTGAGCTGTAGGTCTGTTTATATAGGGCAGACTGGTCATTTCTTAAAAGCTGACCAAGCGAACATGGTGCTTCACTTAATAAAATAATGCTCAGTATCTGTGTATACACTGTAAAGTCTGTGGTTTTTATCTGCTGTACAGAAGCACAGAAGTCTTAGGACTATTAAAAGACAAGTTAGTTGGGGAGATTCTTGAGGCGCCTCTCATTCACAGATTGGGAAAGGACGCACTTCAATGATAGATATAGCGTTGATTTTCTTCAAAAGGCACCTAGGTTGCTTAATTCTAGATAATATAGGTTTTCTTTGACGTTTTAAGGTGAGCCTTTATTGTTTTTAATTTCGCCACAGGTATGAAGCATTCACCTTCTTTCCTTTTGATGGTTTTTGCTGTGATACAAATTTTTTTCATGTAATCACAAAACTTTCACCATTCATGTTTAAGTGTTGTGGCTGGGCGCATACATTGCTTTCCTTGATGCTGTTGTCCATTAGAGCTCATCCCGTCCTCCCTTCATCATCCTGTGTTTCTGAGTAAAATGGGCCAACTAAGACACTCTGTTACCTAAAACCAATGTGCACATAAATGACTGATAATGCTTTTTTTCTCCTTATGGCATATAAGCCAAACGTGCATATGCTGAAGAAACTTGGAAGTGGAGGTACACCTGAAGTAAAAATTAAGAATGGCCTAGTTTTGCTCCTTCCGACGAACAAACTGCCTGCAACATCCATCATGTATGGAAGCTACTAGTTCTGAAGCCTAATGATTTTATTATTTATTTTAACTAAGCTTCAATGCTTGTGTTGCTTGGAACGTATCACGATCTGTAATTAGTGTGGTAGAAAATTAGTTTCAGTTGCAGCGCCAATCATCACAATGGCAGTGAGGTGAAGCGAATGCCCCTGCCGTAGCGCCCTCGGGCTAAGCGGAGTAATCATTGACTAAAGAATAAAGAGTAGTAATGGTGGCAGCAACTGCATTTATTTCATACATTATATTTTGATGGCACTGCCGAGGATTCTTTGCTATCTGTGAAAAGCTTTCAAAAAGTTGATGGGATCAGCAGATGCAGTTTGAGCTATGAAATCGTCTACCTTGTCATAAACCAACTACACTGCATTACTCTGCAGCTGAATGGCACCGACAGAGACATAGGTAGCCAACGGAGGACACGGAGGTACTAATCTGGCACCATTGGGAAGGCATAGCATTAAGGAAAAAAAGGAACCCTCATACAACTCACAAGAGCGAGTGCTGGTGATTTGTGACAGGACCTTCCCCACAAGCCTTGTTTCCTAGCAAATATGCAGGTGAGCCAGTTCCTCTTCTTCTGCATGTTCCAAGCAAACTCTCGTTCAAAAAGTACACATCACTGACCTCACCTCTGGAGGCAAACACGTCTGTTTCACCTACGGAACACAGTGCAATGAACAGAGTATAAGCACTGCAAACAACATTTGCAAAACTAGAAACACCTACCACCCCTGCAGTCATCTTGAACAGCAAGTGGAGTTTGCTGTACAACATAAAGATAACAGCTACCTAGTACTGAAAACACCATTTAAGAGTACCAACTCTCAAACAGCAACACCCTTGGCACATACGAACAAAAACAAAAAGAATTTTTGTACATATGACAATGAAACTGCAAGAGCATGATCACCAGAAAACATCGATTGCACAGTATCTCCTCAAAACCACAGCAAAGTCTGATTTCATCCTTCTTAAGGTGTAGCTTTTGTACGCTTTTGCACCACCCGTGGCAGCCTTAAGTTCCGGGAGGGCGAGGGCGCTCAAATTCATGGTGTAGAACGATGGCTACGCAAAAACGAACCACACTACATGGCTCACAAAATACAGGATAGGCTGTAAATTTTCGATAAAGGGTGCACCTACCCTTTTCTCTCTCTTCGCTCTCACTCCCGTCTCTCTTCAACGCTTCAAGTGTAATCTGGCCGCACTGCCTGCAGACGACTTGCAAGAAATAGCCATGTATATAGGGCAACACAGCTTTCCTCGACATCACAGCAGACACCATTTTGGGAACCGGGAGCACTACAAGAAGTGCTTGTTCTGGCCTGCAAGGCCAGTCTATGCGTGGATCACCATTATGGCGCACGTGATATCAGATGCATGTATGCAATGATTTCTTTTCAACACTAGTGTGACCTCTACTGCTATAGATGAGAAATAACCTTAATCGTTATCCAGCTGAGCTGCGTGGCGCGTACCAAAAATTTGACGAAAGATCTGTCGTCAATGATGTAACATACTTTTCTGCCCCAAAATAGGCGAGTCCTCAGAGCAGAGAGGGAAAGGTCTAAGGGACGTAATGCAATTACGAGTTCAACACGTTACAAAAAAAGTCACATGGAAACCTTTAGAGTGACACCCCAGCTGAGACCGCCTGGCCGCCGGTCTCGTACCCCATTGCCCAGCCTCCCCTTGTCGAGCGGGCGAAGTGCGTCCTCGTGGCAGTGCGGAGCCTTGCGGCGGCCACAGGAACTGCTGAGGCAGGGGCGGCTCCCGATACGGCAGGGTTCCCTCTCGAGAATGTGGTGGTACCGGTCGTGGAAGGAACTGCTGCTCAGGTATCACTGCCTCTTGCTCTTGATGAAATCGCTGACGTGCAGAAGAAAGTTCTGATGCCGAATGCAGTTCCCGTTCAGGAGCCAGCTGCGGCTCCTGGTGTGGTTGTGCGTAGCCCCAGCTGGTCGGCGGCACCAGCGTGTTGTGCGTCGGCAAGCATAGAAAAGGCAGCGGTGGCAGAGGTTCCCACGTTTTGTAGGAAGGACTTGCGTCCGATTCCTTCTTGGCGTACAGGTGCTCGTTCCACAGCTGTGTCCCAGCTCCTGCTGAGGTCGGCGGTGTTGCCCTGGCTTTGGC